>NC_053028.1:402428061-402440818 GCF_003073215.2 Triticum urartu | reverse complement strand
CACTAAGTCTGAGAACTGATTATGTTTTTGCCATGTTCAGATGCTTGCAACTGTATTTTCTGATCCCTTTTGGCTCAATGTCACTAAGGGACTTTTGTTAAGCTCTTTGAGTAGCTCCATGCCATGCTTTACTTTTCCATGTAAGGACCTGTAGCATATAGTTTTCATGCTCCAAAGTGTGCTACCTGATCTGAAATTCCAGACAAGTGTTAATTTCACTAAGTCTGAAATCTGTTTACCAAATGCATTTTTGCCATGCTTGTTTGAACCTGTTAATGGATGAATTGGCCGTAGCTCAGTGTTCATCTTTTGTTAAGCATCATGAATGGATCCCTGCCATGTATTTTGTTGCCATGATTGAGTGCTGTAGCATGTTTAACTTGTTGCATTTAGATGGCTACTTGCTGTATATCGCAGACCGGTGCCATATTTGAATTGCTTGCCATTTCCAAACCGTGACTCCGATTCCGGTGATCTTTATATCGTTTTCAAGCGATTTCATCTCACCTTTCCAGTGGCACACTTGAATTTCCAAGTTGAGGCCAGGTTCATTCATTCCTTGTCAAATCTTGCATATGCATCACATATCGCATCCCGCATAGCATACCATGTTTGCATCTTGTTGTTTGAGCTGTGCACGTGGTTGATCGTGTCCTTGTTGCTTGTTTGTCTTGTTTGGGTAGAGCCGGGAGACGAGTTCGCTAGCGAGGAGCCCGTTGAGTTTGCTTTCGAGGATCCAGTCAACTCTGACAACTTTGCAGGCAAGATGATCATACCCTCGAAATCACTACTATCTTTGCTTGCTAGATGCTCGCTCTTTTGCTATGCCTATGCTACGATGCCTACCACTTGCTTATCATGCCTCCCAAATTGCCATGTCAAACCTCTAACCCACCATGTCCTAGCAAACCGTTGATTGGCTATGTTACCGCTTTGCTCAGCCCCTCTTATAGCGTTGCTAGTTGCAGGTGAAGATTGGAGATCGTTCCTTGTTGGAACATTGTTTACTTGTTGGGATATCATATATTATCTTGTTATCTTAATGCATCTATATACTTGGTAAAGGGTGGAAGGCTTGGCCTCTCGCCTAGTGTTTTGTTCCACTCTTGCCGCCCTAGTTTCCGTCATATTCGGTGTTATGTTCCCGGATTTTGCGTTCCTTACGCGGTTGGTGATAATGGGAACCCCTTGACAGTCCGCCTTGAATAAAACTCCTCCACAATGCCCAACCTTGGTTTTACAATTTGCCACCTAGCCTTTTCCCTTGGGTTTCGCGGACTCAAGGGTCATCTTATTTTAAACCCCCGGGCCAGTGCTCCTCTGAGCGTTGGTCCAACCTAGAGCACCGTGCGGGGCCGTCCCTTGGCAACTTGGGTTACGTTGGTCTACGCTTAGCTTATCCGGTGTGCCCTGAGAACGAGATATGTGCAGCTCCTATCAGGATTTTCGGCACGGGGTGGTGTTGCTGGACTTTTTTACCATTGTCGGAGTTGTCTTGTAGAACCGGGATGCCGAGTCTGATCGTGAATGTCTCGGAGAAGGTCTATTCCTTCGTTGACCGTGAGAGCTTGTCATGGGCTAAGTTGGGACTCCCCTGCAGGGATTTGAACTTTCGAAAGCCATGCCCGCGGTTATGGGCAGATGGGAATTTGTTAATGTCCGATTGTAGATAACTTGAACCTTAACTTAATTAAAATGAATCAACTGTGTGAGTTACCGTGATGGTCTCTTCTCGGCGGAGTCCGGGAAGTGAACACGGTGTTGGAGTAATTCTTGCCGCAGGTTGTTCTTTAGCTATTCGTTCGCGCTTTGCCTTCTCTTCTCGCTCTCTTTTGCGAACAGGTTAGCCACCATATATGCTAGTCGCTTGCTGCAGCTCCACATATTTTTGCCCTGGCTCTATAAGCTTAAATAGTCTTGATCGCGAGGGTGTGAGATTGCTGAGTCCCTGTGGCTCACAGATTACTTCCAAACCAGATGCAGGGCCTGATGACTCGTCCAGATGACGCGCTTGAGCTCAAGTGGGAGTTCGACGAAGGACTCACGCCGTTACTATGTGTCTTTCCCTGATGATCAGTAGTGGTGCCCAGTTGGGCGATCGGGACCGTGTCGCATGT
The DNA here is from genome assembly GCF_003073215.2 of Triticum urartu. Classification (NCBI taxonomy): domain Eukaryota; kingdom Viridiplantae; phylum Streptophyta; class Magnoliopsida; order Poales; family Poaceae; genus Triticum; species Triticum urartu. The sequence continues at coordinate 402,438,701 of NC_053028.1, read as the reverse complement.
TGGGTTGATTTTTATTTTGGCGCCGTAGTCGGGCCATGAGTGTTTGATTGATGTAATGCTATTATGTACTTTGATTGACGTGGAAAGTGTAAGCCAACTATGTATCTCCTCTTTTATTATCTATATTACATGAGATGTTGTGATCATTGCCTAACTTGCGACATTGCTTTCAATGCGGTTATGCCTCTAAGTCGTGCCTCGACACGTAGGAGCCTATAGCCGCATCGAGGACACTCGCGAGGGGCCAAGCCTCGCGGGGCGGACGACAAAAGCTTCCTCAAAGACAGCTCTTCAGGAAGGCTCGCGAGGAGGCGGAGAGATCAAGGCGGGGATACCTCGCGAGGAACCCGTGACGCAAGCCATGACGATCGAGGCCAGGCGGCCAGGCGGGCGCCGGCCTGCGCAGTGTCCTTGTTTCCTCTTTGGTGCAAAGGGGGCAAGCACAGGCAAAGGCATCAAGCAAAGGTTGCCTTCCAGTGCAACGAGACCAAGACCAGCAGAGCGGCAGGACGGAGGTCACCTTGGAGCCCAAGACGGCGTCATCGCCAGTACTTTTGGCAGCCGAAGACCACCTTTGGTCAGGATAACTTGTACCAAATGTTCCCCTTCAAAATGTCCAATTGTTGGCGCCCTTCCCGCTCATTATTTGGGGAGAGGCCCAGGGCCTCTATAAATAGAGCTAGCCACCACAAAGTAGAGGGACAGCTAGAAATCTGATAGAACCCTAGCAGAGAGAGAGAGAGGCGACTGAACTCACCCTAGCAGTTCATCGCACCAGCTCAAGAACACCTCTCGCGAGGCTGTTCTCCCTTTCTACTGTTCATCATCAGCCCCTGAGGCAATCCACCACGCCACACACTGGAGTAGGGTATTACACCACAACGGTGGCCCAAACCAGTATAAATCTCGTGTCCCCTGTGTTTTTCATTGTTTCTAGCTTAGATCACGCGAGGAGATTGGACGTAGACCGGTAGGGGAGAGATCTCCGCGCGCACCCTAGTGTTCGAACCTCAAGGGTCTGCCGGAACCCGAAATTCGACAGAATATCCTTCGTTGACCGTGAGAGCTTGTGATGGGCTAAGTTGGGACACCCCTGCAGGGTTTGAACTTTCGAAAGCCGTTCCCGCGGTTATGGGTAGATGGGAATTTGTTAATATCCAGTTGTAGAGAACTTGACACTTAACTTAATTAAAATGAATTAACCACGTGTGTAGCCATGATGGTCTCTTTTCGGCGGAGTCCGGGAAGAGAACACGGTCTTCGTGTTATGCTTGAACGTAAGTAGCTTCAAGGATCACTTCTTGATCACTAGCTTCTCGACCGTGCTTTGCTTCTCTTCTCGTCTCTTTTGCGTATGAGCCACCATATAAGCCTAGTGCTTGCTGTAGCTCCACCTCACTACCCTTTCCTACCTTAAGCTTAAATAGTCTTGAGCTCGCGGGTGTGAGATTGACTGATCCGTGTATTGGGGATATTACTATCAGTTGAGACCCGCCAGGAGGGGCCGGGTCAACCCCAATGGCGGGTTACGCAAGAAGCCCAGTAAACATCCAAGATTGTAGTTTATTAAGTATTATAGAAGGCCCAAGGGCCTGAAGGCGGTTTAAGGCCTGATATTATGAACCGCCATATGTAAGGAAAGACTTGTAAAGAAAGGCATGTAAAGAAAGTCACCGAGCCGGACACGATTATGAGCTAGTCGGGACTCTGTAGGCCACCAGGCGTCAACCCATGTATATGAGGGGACCACCCGGTGGCAGCTGAGGGCAAGAAACAACAAGTTGATAATCAAGCTGGCGAGTTGAGCCTCTTGGTGATCGAAACCTCAGCAATACCAAACCCAACTAGACGTAGGCTTTTACCTTCATCGTAAGGGGCCGAACAAGTAAAAAACTCTCTCGTGTCCTTTGTCCCGATTAACCCCTTTAAGCTTCCTAGTGCGATGGCCCTACGACTAAGTCCTTGCTCTAGGACATCTGCCGTGACAATTCCATGACAGTTGGCGCCCACCGTGGGGCCAGCGCACGGTGGATTTGAGTTCTTGAAGGGCAACTTCGAAGGGCTCAAGGGATACGCTGTGGGCCGGATGACCAAGAGTCATCGCGGCAAGGTCTACATCGACGATGAAGGCTGGGGCCCCGAGGCTGGCTCAATCGAGTACGGGTATCGGGTCCCCTTCGGCGGAATTCACGTCTTCATCGGCCGGATCGGCGAGTCGGGCCCTGAACCAGACCTCCACACCAACCTCATCAAAACGGCTGGGCGCGCAAGGACCGCCCGTGTTCAATCTGTCGTGAACCATGCCTTCGTAGGCTGCATCCACGGGGCTGAATACTCTGAAGGATCAGTGGAGGGCGGTGAGACGGCCGTCTGTTCTGACACTGCATCATCAACAGGCGAGACGGACTCTTTGTACCAGCTACAAGACAGCATGCTCGGGGATGTTCCGATGGCAACAGTATTCCGGACCCCCTTGAGCCGCCGAATTGGGCCGGAGTCTTCATGGCAGGAACACAGCCCGGGCAGAACTCTACCGCAGCGGCAGCAGCAGCTACCGGGTCGGCTGCAGCCGGGTCAGGAGACCCCGCGCCCCCCGGCTCAGATTTAATGGACCTCATGGATAAATTGACAACTCTGTTAACCGCCATGGTAGAGCCGGCGGATAAAGCCCAACACGACACAGAGGTGGCACGCGTGCGTGAGGAGATGGTGCAAGCTAAGGAAAACCTAGCCGCAGAGGAAACTCGGATGGCAGCAGAGCAAGCGGCTTTGGATGCTCGAGCTCAACAACTTCAAGCGGAGACTTTCCGGCTTTCGGTGGACCTTAACGCATCAAACGAGGTCATGAGGAGGAGGCATCAGAAAGCTTAGTCACGTCTGCCTCTGACGCTTGATCCGAGGAACCTGTTCCATACACCCGGGGCTGGGGGAAGCAACCCGCCGGAGACAAACCGGATCACAACACCCGGCGCAACGGTTCAACCACGGGCCGTGGAGCCACCTCATATAATTACTGCTCCACCTCATTACGTGCCAACACCGCCGGGTCACTTCTCCAACCCCTTGGAAAACCTCATCGCAGCATCGGCTCGTTTGGCGGCTCTCCCAATGGAAGGCGACTCGCCAGTAGCAATCGAAACACAGAGGGTAAGAGAGCTTCTTCAAACGGCTTCGGCGCAGCAGGATGCGTACTCCTACAGTCGAGATAGGATCCATTCAACTCCTCGCCCAAGCCGGAGCCCGAGTTACAGTAGGCATATGGAGTCCGCAAATATGTCAAGCAATGCTCAACGCCACAACCGGCCATATAGGCATGAGCCGGTGCGGGCTGGAGCCCTTAACTTGGTGGACGAGGAGAGGATTCGCCAAGAGGCGGAATGAGCAGCTCAAATGGCAGCAGATCAGGCGGCTCATCAAACCTTTCCGGCTTATCCAGCAACCTCGGTTGAGGCAGGAGTGGCCACAAGAACCGGAGGCGTGCCTTGCTTGGTGCCAGCCATACGCAATGAGCGTTTGCCAAAGGATTTCAAGGGGCCTCGTAAAGTGCCTAATTACATGGCTGACCTACAGCCGGGGGCTTGGATTGAGAGTTACGAGATGGCTATGGAATTATTGCAGGTCAGTGATGCTGCAATGGCCAAGTATTTCACCATGATGTTAGAAGGAACAGCTCGTACTTGGTTGAAGGGATTGCCACCCAATTCTATTGGCTCATGGGCAGAGTTGAAAGCCCGGTTCATCCAGAACATTAGGACACATGTGTAAGCAGCCTATGTCGATTGTGGACCTGACCAATTGCAAGCAAGAGGATGGTGAATCCACAACCCATTGGGTGCGCCGGGTCAAGGAGATAATACATTCATCTGATAAGATGGATGCCGGCTCAGCAGTTTTAATGTTGGAGAAAAATTGCCGTTTTGAACCTCTGAAGCAGAAGCTGGGGCGGCTCAAGCGTGACTGTAATGACATGGTAACGTTGATGGCGGCTCTCGTCAAGTATGCTGATTCTGATACTACAAAGGACCCGGTGTCTGACGAAGAAAAGGCAATGAAGGGAAAGAAGAACGGCAACGGCAAGGGTCACCAGCATAACCCGGCAAATCAGGGAGGTAATAAACGTAAGGCTGATGAGTTTGTTGCTAACATTAATGCACAGGGTGGTAATCAATGGCGCAAGGGCATACACCCCCTCTGTCGGGCGGTCAGGTCCCACCCTTGAGCAGTTGGTTAAAATGAACCTTGTCCAAAGCACACCCGGGAGAAGCCAACACCCACCTGTGGAAAGATTGTACGATCATGAAGGCGTTTAAAAATTCAAACACGTTTGATGGAGGTCACGGCCCAGGTGGCGGTTCAGGAGGAGGCGGTCCACGGCCCGGGCGCCGGTTCAGTGGAGGAGGTTTCACGGTCAGGTTATCCTGGTCACCAAGGAGGATATAATCAGCAACCCGGCCAAGGTAATCAGCAGCAGCAATCCGGTTATCAGAGCAACCCGAAGCAGCTGAGTAGTGGGCAATATCATGTATTTACCACCAGTTTATGTAAGAGGGACCAGAAACTTCACAAGAGGGCCGTCAATGCCGTTGAGCCGGCAATTCCACGTTATCTACGTTGGTCAGAGCAGCCTATTGTGTGGAGCAGAGAGGATCACCCGCCCCGGGTTGATAATCCGGGTCACTTGGCTTTGGTAGTGGCACCTCAGGTTGGTGGATACAAGTTTACTAAGGTACTCATGGATGGAGGCAGCAGCATCAACATCCTCTACTATGAGACGTTCCGCCGGATGGGATTGACTGATAAAAATCTTAAACAATCCAACACTGTTTTTCACGGTGTGGTACCTGGTAAGTCGGCATACCCAGTTGGTAAGATTGAGCTGAAGTAGCCTTTGGGGATGAGTATGACTCCAGAGCGGAAAATTAACCTTTGAGGTGGTTAAGATCAAGAGCCCATATCATGCTCTGTTTGGGCGGCCGGCTTATGCCAAGTTCATGGCTCGGCCGTGTTACGTGTATTTGCAGCTCAAGATGCCGGGTCATAAGGGCACCATTACAGTACATGGGAGCCGGAAGATAGCCTTGGAGTGTGAAGAAGGTGATGCTGCCTATGCTGAATCTGTTTGTGCAACAGAGGAGTTAAAATTTTACAAGGATCATGTTGACCCGGCAGACATGACGTCATTAAAGAAACCAACAACAGAGCATGAGCCGGAGTTGAAATTCAAATCAGCTGATGACACTAAGATGGTTGACTTTGTGCCTGGCGACTCATCCAAACAGTTCATCATCAGCGCAAACTTGGATCCGAAATAGGAAAGCGCTCATCGAGTTCATCCGTGAGAACCGGGACATCTTTGCATGGAAACCTTCAGACATGCCGGGTGTCCCGAGGGAACTCGCTGAGCACACTCTTATGCTAATTAAAGTTTATAACCTGTCAGACAGTTTCTCCGACGGTTCAATGAAGAAAGGCGCAAGGCCATTGGAGAAGAGGTGGCCCGGCTCTTGGCAGCCGGGTTCATTGTGGAGGTCTTTCACCCGATGGTTAGCTAACCCGGTGCTTGTACTCAAAAAGAATGGCACCTGGCGTATGTGTGTGGATTACACCGATCTGAACAAGGCTTGTCCGGCTGATCCTTTTGCTCTCCCCCGTATTGATCAGATCATTGATGCTACGGCGGGTTGCGCACGTTTGAGTTTCTTGGATGCTTATTCCGGTTATCATCAGATTAAGATGGCGGTCAAGGATCAGGAGAAGACAGCTTTTATTACTCCTTTTGGAGCTTTCTGCTATGTGTCTATGCCTTTTGGGCTTAAGAGTGCCCAGGCGACTTACCAGCGGTGTGTGCAGAATTGTCTTCACGATCAAATTGGGCGTAATGTTCATGCTTATGTGGATGATATAGTGGTAAAATCCAGGAAGAGGAAACCTTGGTCACAGATCTGAAAGAGACTTTTGATAATCTCCGGGTCTACAAAATGATGCTTAACCCGGCCAAGTGTGTTTTTGGAGTCCCAGCCGGCAAGCTCTTGGGTTTTTTGGTGTCCAACCGAGGTATTGAAGCTAACCCGGAGAAAATCAAGGCAATTACATCCCTAGCCAAACCAACATGCATCAATGACGTTCAGCGGCTGGCGGGTCGTGTTGCTGCTTTGAGCCGGTTCATAAGCCGGTTAGGGAAAGGCAATGCCTCTGTATCAGATGATGAAGAAAACAGATGCTTTTGTTTGGAGCGATGCTGCGAACGCTGCTTTTGAGGATCTGAAGACACAGCTTGCTGAGCCGCCGGTCCTGGCTGCTCCAATTGAGAAAGAGCCGCTATTGTTATACGTGGCTGCCAACTCACGAGCTGTTAGTGTGGCTATTGTGGTAGAGCGCAAGGAGGCTGGCAAAGAGCATCCGGTTCAAGCCGGTTTATTACGTCAGTGAAGTGCTAATTGAATCTAAGCAACGATATCCACATTGGCAGAAGCTTGTATATGGGGTGTTCATGGCAAGCCGGAAGCTTAAGCATTATTTTCAGGGACATCCAATCACTGTGGTTAGCTCTGCTCCTTTGGGAGACATCATATTCAAAACAGAGAAGCCACTGGGCGAGTCGCCAAGTGGGCAATTGAGCTTGGGTCTCATGGGTTGAAGTATGTGCCACGTACTGCGATCAAATCTCAAGCACTGGTTGACTTCATAAATGACTGGACAGAGATGCAGATGCCAGAAGAGAAACCAGACAACACGTATTGGACTATTCATTTTGATGGGTCCAGACAGTTGGAAGGCTCGGGGGCTGGAGTTGTGTTAACTTCTCCACGAGGTGACAAATTTTGTTATGTGTTACGGTTGATGTTTCCTTGCACTAACAACGCAGCAGAGTATGAAGCCTTGCTCCATGGTCTTCGAGTGGCGAAAGAGATGAGTTTGAGCCGGGTCAGATGTCTTGGCGACTCAGATCTAGTGGCTCAACAGGTATCTGGCAAGTGGGATTCCAAGGACCCTCTCATGGCGGCTTATCGCCGGGAGGTTGATGCGTTGCAGGGCATTTTAAAGGTTATCAGGTGGAGCACATTGACCGTCGAAAGAACAGAAGCGTGCTGATGCCTTAAGCCGGTTGGGGTCTCAGCGTAAGCCGGTACCACCTAACACCTTTTTGGATGTTTTGCATAACCCCTCTGTCAAGTTGCCCACAGAAGAAGATTTAGCTGTTCCTGACCCGGAGGCGCAGTTGGTGGCGGCTCTTCATGTCATCCCAGATTGGACAGTACCGTTCTTGGCTTACATGACCCGGGGAGAGTTGCCAGCGGATGAGACCCTGGCTCGACAGATAACCCGGCGTCTAAGTCCATGACGATTTCGGGATGGAGAGTTATATCATCGCAGTGTTTTCGGAGCGTTTCAGTGGTGTGTTTCCCCCGAAGAAGGTCAAGAAATCCTTCGTGAGATCCATGAAGGCGATTGTGGTCATCACGCCGGGTCAAAATCTTTAGTGGCCAAGGCGTTTCGTCACGGTTTTTACTGGTTGACGGCTCACGCTGATGCAGAAGATCTGGTCAGTAGATGTGATGGATGTCAAAAGTTTGCACGACGAGCGCATGTGCCGGCTCAAGAGCTCCGGATGATTCCAATCACTTGGCCGTTTGCGGTCTGGGGGCTTGACATGGTGGGACCTTTCAAAAGGTCTAAGGATAAAAAGACACATCTCTTGGTGGCAGTTGATAAATTCACCAAGTGGGTTGAGGCGGAGCCTGTGAGTAAGTGTGACGCGCCACGGCGGTTCAGTTCATGAAAAAGGTGATCTTCCGTTTTGGTTTTCCACACAGTATTTCACTGACAATGGCACTAATCTGTCCCAAGGGGCTATGGAGAGTTTTGTCAACGAGAGCACATCCGGCTTGATGTTTCTTCTGTAGCTCATCCTCAATCCAATGGTCAAGCTGAGAGAGCCAATCAGGAAATTTTGAAAGGGTCTCAAACCCCGGCTTATGGTTCCTTACAGCGAACGCCGGGTTGTTGGGTAGAGGAATTACCCTCGGTGTTGTGGAGTATCAACACACACCTAACAGGTCTACAAGGTTACACACCTTTCTTCATGGTTTATGGAGCAGAAGCAGTGTTGCCTAGTGACATCCGTCATGACTCGCCCCGTGTGGCGGCTTATGTTGAAGCTAATAATGAACAAGCCAGACAGGATGCACTTGACTTGTTGGATGAAGAAAGAGACTTAGCAGCGGCCGGTCAGCAATTTATCAACAGGACCTGCGCCGTTATCACAGCCGCCGGGTTAAGTCCAGGACTTTTCAGGAAGGCGACCTGGTGCTCCGGCTCATCCAGGATCTGTCAGATGCACACAAGTTATCCCCACCTTGGGAAGGACCCTTTGTGGTCAGTAAGAACTTAAACAACGGGTCATATTACCTCATTGACGTTCGAGAGCACAAAGACTCACGTAAGTCGGAGGAGGAGACCCGGCCGTGGAACATTGCTCAACTTCGGCCATACTACACCTGAGCCACCGGCTCTCATCATGTACATACTTTAACATTGTGTATACCATGATAAGCAATAAAGTAAGACCATCGGTCTCTTTTCTTTTCAAAGATTATGCATCTTTGTTATTTCTTATTTTCAAATGACTATTAAGGAGCTGATCATATTTGAATCAAGTTTAACCTTTTTGGTCCAGCTTATGATCGTATCCGAATCTAGCTGCAAATCTCATGGTCACTTGGGGGCTTCCTGTTCAAACATAGGTCGTATTCGAACCAAAGAGAACATAGCTGTCGTAACCCTCTTGATCGGCTCAAGGCCAAACTCACTTGGGGGCTTCTTGATCGTATCCGAATCATAGCTTAACCCCTTTGAGTCCGACTTGGATCGTATTCGAATCAGGGTCGTTAAAAACCTCTCAAGGTCATTTGGGGGCTTCCTGTTCAAACATAGGTCGTATTCGAACCAAAGAGAACATAGCTGTCGGTACCCTCTTGATCGGCGCAACGCCAAAGCCACTGGGGGCTATATGGTCGTATTCGAACCTTAGCTTAACCCCTTTGGTCCGGTTTACTGATCGTATTCGAATCAGAAACCCCACCTTTTGAATACAGGGTTAAATTATGCTTATTATCTGTTGCTTGCCTTTTAGTTTTTTGTTGTTTCAATATTACAAACAATTAGCCTGGTCTTCTTCACCGGCTCGACTATTTGACAACACAGCCGCCCGGGTCATTCACACCGGCGGCTTACGGATCAAAAGGTGCAACCTACCAAGGTATAGTAATCATTGAGTATTCAAAAAAGCATTGGCTTCTCATAAAGATTGAATTATCAAATTCATCACCCGGGTTATTTAAACCGGCGGTCTAAGGATCAAAAGGGACAAGGTATGGTTATTACTTATACGCACTTACCTACTGCATTAACTAAAGAGTTTCAGCCCTTGTCCTTTATTTATATCTGTCTCTGGTTCTTATGTGGTAAACGTATTGGCTATAAATTGGGTGTTTTAACCCGTTTGGTTCTAAGCCGCCAAGCCAGTCTTTTCTTTGTATTTACAGGAACAGAGTTCAAACATTGCAGAAACAAACATTAAATACGATGCATACATTGGCATCAGGAACACAGACTCACATAAAAGTGTTTTATGCGCGATGGCATAAGCAAAGCATACAGTATTTTCACAACTAAGTTATTACAAGGCTTTATAAGCCCATGAAGATGATCATTGTTCCTCCCTCGCCGGTTCACCACCTTCTGTTGGCTGGAAGTTGGGTTTTGACCAATCAAAACCATTCACGGCGACAAATTCGGCTTCGTCGTCGATCAGGCCGACCGGGTCAACTTCCGGCAAATGTGTCTTCTCTCACTGGTGGGATCAAATCTGTTACCTTGTATGAGGGAGTGGCCATCTTCTTATTCTCACTATCAAAACCCGGCTGGTATTTATCAACATTGTGTCATCTCCAAGGGTAGTTGCCTGAGGCCGGACTCCGCGCACGCAAGCCATGAAGTCATCCTGATCAAAAGGAGACCCGTCTTCCTTGACAGTGGGATAGCCTCTGGCCACGTCTGCCGGGTCTAGGTCTGGCACCCAAGCCTTGGAGCGGCTCAGGGCAGTCAAAGCTCCGGCTCACGCGCAGGAGCGTTTTACTTCTTGAAACCTGGCAGGAAGGATGGATAGTTTCTTCAGGACGTCGCTGAGCCGGTTGGGTGCTTGATTAGCAGGAGAGATGGCAGCCAGAGCCCGTTGTGCGCCAATATACAGTTGTTCAACCAAAGTATATAATGCCTTCAATTTAATCAACGGGACTTGGCTCAGATTTTTGCTTCGAGGACCTGCATAAATTTTACACGCAAAGTCAGTTGGCGGATTATACTCCGGATCGGTAAACGGCACACAAAAGTTAAAGTCCGACAGCTTACCAAAGATAGCAGCTACCATTTGAGACACCCGGCCCTTTAACCCGTTCAACTCTGTTGAAATCTCTTTCAGAGCTGTTTCGGCCATCTTAGCACGTTGGGTAAGAAGCATTTTTTCCTCTTCCCAAGTTTTCTTCTTGGCAGCAAAGCTGGTCTTTAAATTTTCCGTTGCAGAGAGACTTATTTGCAGTTTGGAGTTAGCGGATTTGATTTCTATCTCTTGACTCGCTAGC
>NC_053028.1:402413980-402427061 GCF_003073215.2 Triticum urartu | reverse complement strand
TCTTCAGACCTGGCTTAGTTGCAGCAGCAGTGCTATATTCCTTTTTAACCACTTTCTTCTTGGAAGTGGCCTCATCCTCAACTGCCACATAGTCTTCATCCTCAGATTCAGAAGTTTTCTTCTTTCTGGCCCTGGTGGCAGCTTTTGGCAAGTTGCTGGGTGTGCTCCTGCTTCCATCATCTGAGCTGCTAGAGGGACTAGTGCCCTCACTCAAGTGAACCTGCTCCTCTGACTTGTTCTGACTGTCACTTTGATCAGACATAATGCAATCTCTGACAGCTGACCCTGTGAATAGATTATAGATGAGGTAGAGTGGATGAGCATCACAAAGTACAGAGGTTTTTGCAAAAGAATGAATCAAAAACTTAGTTTTAGTTTTCCACAGAAAGCATTTCGGATCTACCGATTTGCAAACTCGGTGATACCGAAGCAGCTTTTGGAACCTAAACTAGTGAACTCGGTCAGACCGAGTCACAGTTCGGTGGCACCGAGACTGCTAGGGTTTCACAAAGTCTGAACTCGGTCACACCGATTTGCAATTCTCGGTCAGACCGAGAATCACATGTGCAATGGCCTGAGCCAAATCGGTGGTACCGAGTTCCACAACTCGGTTGGTCCGAGATGGTTTCGGCGGAAACCTAACCCTAAATTTTCAATCATCTCTAATCTACGGAGTGTTTTTGACTGGATAAGATAGTTTCAATCGTGGCAAGATTCATGGCGAACACAATGTGCTAGGAATCAGATAAGGATAGCACAGTGATCAAGTTCATACCCTAGTTCGGCGATGAACTCGCTACGGCGGCAACGACGGGGATGATTCCCGTTGACGGCGGCGGAGACCAGCGGCAGGAGGCATGGCGACGAGGAGGACGATCCGGAGACCCTGGAGGCAGAGCGGGCTAAGCGCGGGCGAAAGGTTCGGAGAAAATTTTCCAAAATTTTGCCCGTGGGTATATATAGCCCGACCCTGTCGGTGTGACCGAGTGGAACAACTCGGTGGCACCGAGATGCATAACTGCAAGCAGTTACTGCAACTCGGTGTGACCGAAAGTTCAAATCGGTTGCACCGAGATTGAAAAAAACCTAGATCGACTTAGTGATCTCGGTATGACCGAAATGGGTGAATCGGTCAGACCGAAACGCACAAAGAAGTTTTGGAAGTTTAAGTCTATGACGAATCGGGGACTCCGAGTGCTCCTCACACAGAGTGGTTCGAATCTGACTTGATCAAATTTTGTGATGTAGCATGAATAGAGTTTGAGACGAGAAAAGCATAGATAGCTAGAGAAGGTTCTTAGGCATTCTTGTCCATCCACTTGGCCAAAAGAAAAGGAAACCAATCAATCAAAACAACAAGTGGATGTCCTCGAATGAGTAAATTATGCAACCAACATGCTCACACAATAAAATGGCAAATGAAATATGTGGCAAAGCATGCACAAACAATTCTAGCATCTATCAAGCAATTGGCGATGACTAGGTCATCTATATATGAGTATATTGACTTAGGAGTCAAATGAGAACATTTGATCATAGGTCATACTCATCGTTTAAGCACAAGTGGGGTTACCACTTTTACATAAAGCGTTGTTGTGTTCACACCATTAGAGTTGCTTTAACTCAATTGTTAGAGTAAAGCTCCCCCTAGATGTGAGATCCCCCCTAAGAGGGATGAACTAACCTTGGGTTTTGTCGATGATGACTTCATGTAGATGTTGAAGATGTGGATGCTCAATGTTGATGTAGATCATTGGAGCTATCCTTTGGAGTGAGTTGCACTTTCAATACCTACACGGGTTAGTCCCACAAGGAACAAACAAGGATATCCATAGACATAGAGTGATGCACACACAAGATGATGTCCATGAAGCATTAGGTTACCTTGTCCCTTGTCTTACCAACAAGAGGGTTTGTGACTCCTTGAACTAGTGCAAGATGTGGAAGTTGATTGCACTTGTTCTTGCCAAAATGATAAGAGTGAAGTATGTTGGCGGAGTCACCCTCAAGAACTCTCTAGTTCTTCTTCTTCGGGATCCACACCATCTTGATGGGAATCCTCGGAGTTGTAGTTGTACTTGATGAAGTGGAACTTGATGTAGTCTTGGGAACCCACTTGACCAAGGCCTTAGGAGCTTCTTCAAATGCATCAATTTCCTCTTGAAGCTTGTCCTTGCCTTTTTGCTTGTGGTCTTGTGGTGGAAGATCATCTTGAGCTTGTGTCCCTTTGGAAGAAGTAGGATCATACTTCTCTTGTTGAGGAACAAACTTCGTCTTGGGGTATTGATCTTCTTCCCACTCAACTCCATTGGCATTGAACTTTCGTTCAAAACCAATACCTTGATTCTTCCGGTGCCTTCCTTGCTTGCGTACAATTTCCTCGAATTGCTTACTCCCGGCAAGGCTCTTGTAAACACCTTTCTCTATAATTCCCTTCAATAAGCTATTTTCTTGCTCAAGTGTAACTTGGCTAAGAGAATCATTAGTGGAATCAAGAGAACTACTAGAAGCAACAATATTGGATTTAGCATGATTATTGTTACTACTAGAAGAAGAATCCTTCTTGTTCTTGTTACTAGACTTGACTTGAGGCATGTAAGTGGATAAGAGTAAACGCTTGGCAATGTAAGAAGAACTTTTCTTGCAAAGATCATCATTGATTGCCTTTAAGAACTCATGCTCTTGCTCAAGATTGAGCTTCTCAAAACGTAATTTCTCATGAGTCCTTAAAAGTTCTCGATGATCTCCTAAGATAGTTTCATGAGCTAACTTAAGAGTGTTTAGTTCTTTAGTTAGAGACTCAATCTTCTCCTTATCATTGTCATTCGTTTCATCTTGATTAGCATGATTAATTGACGTTTCATCATAGTATTCATCACTATAGTTGTCAACAAGTAAATCATCATCACCTAACAAGTCATCTTCATCACTATTGAAATCAACATACTCGGGGTGTGATACCTTTGGACCTTTGGCCATGAAGCATCTTCCAATTCCTTCATTTGGTGAATCAAATATGTCGTAGGAGTTGGTTGACACAAGTGCTAGACCGGCAACACCTTCATCTTGAGTATATTCGGAGTCGGAGTGATAGCTTCTCTCGAGTATTGTCGGAGTCGGAGCCGGATACCCATTCACCAACATGAGCTTGATGTCTTCGTTTTGTGTAGCTCCTTGATGACTTGTCCTTTCTTTCCGAATCCTTGCTTCTCCGTGAGGGTCTTCGTTCATAACGATCATCTCTACTCCTTCTTTCTCTAGGTGGTGATTCTTCTCTTCTACTTCTTCTTTTTGGAGAATCTTCTCTTCTTTTGTGGGGTGCCGTACACTCATTGGAATAGTGTCCGGGCCTTCCACAATTGTAGCAGTTTCGCTCTCGACTAGAAGATCTTTTGTCATTGTAGGACCTTGACTTGGAGCTTCTCTCTTTGCTTCTACTTCTTGTAGAACTTGTTGAAGTTCTTCACCATTAGGCTCAATTCTTCATTGAAGGTTTGTTTCTCACTTGATGATGTGGGAGCTTCACATGAGGCTTTGTAAGCACCACTTGACTTGTTATGGAGCTCCTCCTTATCCTTGAGTGACATCTCATGAGCAACAATTCTTCCAATGACTTCCGTTGGCTTGAGATCTTTGTAATTGGGCATCATTTGGATCAATGTGCACATGGATATCATATTTTCCATCCAAGCTCTTAGGATCTTCTTGATGATGAATCTGTCGGTCATCTCTTCACTTCCTAAGCCGGCAATCTCATTTGTGATAAGAGCAAGCCTAGAGTACATTTCAGCGACACCTTCACCATCCTTCATTTTGAACTTGTCAAGTTGACTTTGAAGCACATCCAACTTGGATTCCTTGACGGAGTCGGTACCTTCATGCATGTCAATCAAAGTATCCCAAATTTCCTTTGCATTCTCAAGACGGCTGATTTTGTTGAATTCTTCGGGGCACAATCCGTTGAAGAGGATATCACAAGCTTGAGCATTGTATTGTAGCATCTTCAACTCTTCCGGTGGCTTCACGATTGTTCTCTTCCCATCAAAGAATTCACCTTGCAAGCCAACACACACAATAGCCCAAACGGCGGGGTTATGTCCAAGAATATGCATTTTCATCTTATGCTTCCAACTAGCAAAATTAGTACCATCAAAGTAAGGACCTCTACGGTGATAATTTCCCTCGCTAGACGCCATACTCTCCTAGGTTGTGAAACCAAGGCTATGACCACCAAAAGCTATGGAAATCAAAGCAAATGGAGACCAAAGCTCTGATACCACTTGTAGGATCGAAAGTATGTCTAGAGGGGGGTGATTAGACTACTTGACCAATTAAAAATCTATCCTTTTCCCAATTTTAGTCTTTGGCAGATTTTAGCTATCTTAGCACAAGTCAAGCAATCTTAACACAATTCAAGCAAGCATGCAAAGAGTCTATGAGCAGCGGAAAGTAAAGCATGCACTTGCAAGAATGTAAAGGGAAGGGTTTGGAGAATTCAAACGCAATTGGAGACACGGATGTTTTTGTCGTGGTTCCGATAGGTGGTGCTATCGTACATCCACGTTGATGGAGACTTCAACCCACGAAGGGTAACGGTTGCGCGAGTCCACGGAGGGCTCCACCCACGAAGGGTCCACGAAGAAGCAACCTTGTCTATCCCATCATGGCCATCGCCCACGAAGGACTTGCCTCACTAGCGGTAGATCTTCACGATAGGATCTCCTTGCCCTTACAAACTCCTTGGTTCAACTCCACAATCTTTGTCGGAGGCTCCCAAGTGACACCTAGCCAATCTAGGAGACACCACTCTCCAAGAAGTAACAAATGGTGTGTTGATGATGAACTCCTTGCTCTTGTGCTTCAAATGATAGTCTCCCCAACACTCAACTCTCTCTCACAGGATATGGATTTGGTGGAAAGAAGATTTGAGTGGAAAGCAACTTGGGGAAGGCTAGAGATCAAGATTCATATGGTGGGAATGGAATATCTTGGCCTCAACACATGAGTAGGTGGTTCTCTCTCAGAAAATGTGTATTGGAAGTGTAGGTATGTTCTGATGGCTCTCTCCATGAATGAAGAGTGGGTGGAGGGGTATATATAGCCTCCACACAAAAACTAACCGTTACACACAATTTACCAATCTCGGTGAGACCGAATTGAGAAACTCGGTCGGACCGATTTAGCAAACCTAGTGACCGTTAGGATTTTCGGTGGGACTGAGATGCAACTCGGTAGGACCGATATGGTTAGGGTTAGGGCATAACGTAATCTCGGTGTGACCGATTACACAAACTCGGTGGGACCGATTTTGGTAATAAGCTAACCAGAGAGTTGGTCAGGTAAACTCGGTGGGACCGATTTGCTCATTTCGGTGGGACCGAAATGTTACAAAAGGGAAACAGAGAGTTTACATTGCAATCTCGGTGGGACCGATCGCTCATCTCGGTAGGACCGAAACGTTACGAAGGGAAACAGAGAGATTACAACCCCATCTCGGTGTGACCGAGATCCCTATCGGTGAGACCGATTTGCCTAGGGTTTGTGGCAGTGGCTATGACATCTGAACTCGGTGGCGCCGGATAGAAAGAATCGGTGGGGCCGAGTTTGACTTTTGGTTTAGGTCATATGTGGATGTGGGAAGGTAGTTGAGGGTTTTGGAGCATATCACTAAGCACTATGAAGCAAGAACCTCATCAAGCAACACCTCATCCCTCCTTGATAGTATTGGCTTTTCCTATAGACTCAATGTGATCTTGGATCACTAAAATATAAAATGTAGAGTCTTGAGCTTTGAGCTTGAGCCAATTTTTTGTCCTTAGTATTTTGAGGGGTCCACTTTCCTCATCCATGCCATGCCATTCATTGAGCTTTTCCTGAAATATTAATCTTGGAATAATGTTAGCTCAATGAGTTATATGTTGTTAGGAATTACCAAAACCACCCAGGGATAGTTGCACTTTCAGCGAGGGAAATTTCCACCGTAGAGGTCGTTACTTTGATGGTAAAACTTTGCTAGTTGGAAGCATAAGATGAAAATGCATATTCTTGGACATAACCCCGTCGTTTGGGCTATTGTGTGTATTGGCTTGCAAGGTGAATTCTTTGATGGGAGAGAACCAAACCGTGAAGCTACCGGAAGAGTTGAAGATGCTGCAATACAATGCTCAAGCTTGTGATATTCTCTTCAACGGATTGTGCCCCGAAGAATTCAACAAAATCAGCCGTCTTGAGAATGCAAAGGAAATTTGGGATACTTTGATTGATATGCACGAAGGTACCGACTCCGTCAAGGAATCCAAATTGGATGTGCTTCAAAGTCAGCTTGACAAGTTCAAAATGAAGGATGGTGAAGGTGTCGCTGAAATGTACTCTAGGCTTGCTCTCATCACAAATGAGATTGTCGCTTAGGAAGTGAAGAGATGACCGATAGATTCATCATCAAGAAGATCCTAAGAGCCTTGGATGGAAAATATGATACCGTGTGCACATTGATCCAAATGATGCCCAACTACAAAGATCTCAAGCCAACGGAAGTCATTGGAAGAATTGTTGCTCATGAGATGTCACTCAAGGATAAGGAAGAGCTTCACAACAAGTCAAGTGGTGCTTACAAAGCCTCATGTGATGCTCCTATCATCAAGTGAGAAACAAGCCTTCAATGAAGAATTGAGCCTAATGGTGAAGAACTTCAACAAAGTTCTACAAGAGTAGAAGCAAGGAAAGAAGTTCCAAGTCAAGGTCCTACAATGACAAAAGATCTTCAGTCGTGAACGTAATTGCTACAATTGTGGAAGACCCGGACACTACTCCAATGAGTGTACGGCTCCCTACAAAAGAAGAGAAGATTCACCCAAAAGGAGAAGTAGAAGAGAAGAATCACCACCTAGAGAGAGAAAGAGTAGAGATGACCGTTATGAACGAAGAACATCACGGAGAAGCAAGGATTCAGAAAGGAAGGACAAATCATCAAGGAGCTACACAAAACGAAGACATCAAGCTCATGTTGGTGAATGGGTATCCGGCTCCGACTCCGACAATCACTCGAGAGAAGTTATCACTCCGACTCCGAATATACTCAAGATGAAGGTGTTGCCGTTTTAGCACTTGTGTCAACCAACTCCTACGACATATTTGAGTCACCAAATGAAGGAATTGGAAGATGCTTCATGGCTAAAGGCCCAAAGGTATCACACCCCGAGTATGTTGATTTCAATAGTGATGAAGATGACTTGCTAGGTGATGATGATTTACTTGTTGACAATTCTAGTGATGAAAACTATGATGAACTTGCTATTAATCATGCTAATCAAGACAAAACGAATGACGATGATAAGAAGGAGATTGAGCGTCTAACTAAAGAGCTAAACACTCTTAAGTTAGCTCATGAAACTACCTTGGAAAATCATCGAGACTTTTAAAGACTCATGAGAAGTTACGCTTCGAAAAGCTCAACCTTGAGCAAGAGCATGGGTTCTTAAAAGCGATCAATGATGATCTTCGCAAGAAAAGTTCTTCTTACATTGCCAAGCGTTTACTCTTGTCTACTTACATGCCACAAGTTAAATCTAGCAACAAGAGTAAGAAAGATTCTTCTTCTAGTAGTAACAATAATCATGCTAAACCCAATGATGTTGCTTCTAGTAGTTCTCTTGATTCCACTAATGATTCTCTTAGCCAAGTTACACTTGAGCAAGAAAATAGCTTATTGAAGGGAATTATAGAGAAAGGTGTTTACAAGAGCCTTGCCGGAAGTAAGCAATTTGAGGAAATTGTACGCAAGCAAGGAAGACACCGGAAGAATCAAGGTGTTGGTTTTGAACGAAAGTTCAATGCCAATGGAGTTGAGTGGGAAGAAGATCAATACCCCAAGACGAAGTTTGTTCCTCAACAAGAGAAGTATGATCCTACTTCTTTCCAAGGAACACAAGCTCAAGATGATCTTCCACCACAAGACCACAAGCAAAAAAGGCAAGGACAAGCTTCAAGAGGAGATTGATGCATTTGAGGAAGCTCCCAAAGCCTTGGTCAAGTGGGTTCCCAAGACTACATCAAGTTCTACTTCATCAAGTATGACTACAACTCCAAGGATTCCCATCAAGATGGTGTGGATCCCGAAGAAGAAGAACTAGAGAGTTCTTGAGGGTGACTCCGCCAACATACTTCACTCATATCATTTTGGCGAGGACAAGTGCAAACAACTTCCATATCTTGCACTAGTTCAAGGAGTCACAAACCCTCTTGTTGGTAAGACAAGGGACAAGGTAACCTAATGCTTTCATGGACATCATCCTATGTGAACATCACTCTATGTCTATGGATATCCTTGTTTGTTCCTTGTGGGACTAACCCGTGTAGGTATTGAAAGTGCAACTCACTCCAAAGGATTGCTCAAGATCTACATCAACATTGAGCATCTACATCTTCAACACCTACATGAAGTCATCATCGACAAAACCCAAGGTTAGTTCATCCCTCTTAGGGGGGATATCACATCTAGGGGAGCTTTACTCTAATCAATTGAGCTAAAGCAACTCTAATGGTGTGAACACAACAATGCTTTATGTAAAAGTGGCAACCCCACTTGTGCTTAAACGATGAGTATGACCTACGATCAAATGTTCTCATTTGACTCCTAAGTCAATATACTCATATATAGATGACCTAGTCATCGCCAAATTGCTTGATAGATGCTAGAGTGATTGTGTGCATGCTTTGTCACATATTTCATTTGCCATCTTATTGTGTGAGCATGTTGGTTGCATATTTTACTCATTCGAGGACATCCATTTGTTGCTTTGATTGTTTGGCTTTTTCTCTTTTGCCAAATGGATGGACAAGAATGCCTAAGAACTCCCTCTAGCTATCTATGCTTTTCTCATCTCAAACTCTATTCATGCTACATCACAAAGTTTGATCAAGTCAGATTTGAACCACTCTGTGTGAGGAGCACTTGGAGTCCCCGATTCATCATAGACTTAAACTTCCAAAACCTCTTTGTGCATTTCGGTATGACCGAGTCATCCATTTCGGTCACACCGAGATCACTAAGTTGATCTAGGTTTTCAATCTCGGTGCAACCGATTAGAACTTTTCGGTCACACCGAGTTGCAGCAACCGCTTGCGATTCTGCATCTCGGTGCCACCGAGTTGTTCCACTCGGTCACACCGACAGGGTCGGGATATATATACCCACGGGTGAGATTTTGGAAATTCTTCAAAACCTCTCAGCCCGCGTGTGTCCTGCTCTGCCGCCTCGGGTCTCCGGATCGTCCTCTCGCTGCCAGCGACCTCCCGCCACTGGTTTCCGTCGCCGTCAACGGATTTCTGCCCCTCCGTTGCCCGCCATAGCGAACTGCCGAATTAGGGTATGAGTTCGATCTTTTGTGCTATTCCTTTAACTCCGATTCATAGCACATTACTTTGCCATGATCATGACCACGTATGCAATCAATCTATCCACTGAAAACATCCCTTAGGTTAGGTTTGATTTGAAAATTTAGGGTTAGGTCTCCGCCGGACTCATCTCGGACCGACCGAATTGTAGAAATCAGTCTCACCGATTTGGCTTAGGCCATTGCAGTTGCACTTTCGGTCTGACCGAAAACTGCAAATCGGTGTGACCGAGTTCGATTCTTTGTGAAACCCTAGCAGTCTCGGTGCCACCGAACTGTGACTCGGTCTGACCGAGTTCACTAGTTTAGGTTCCAAAAGCTGCTTCGGTATCACCGAGTTTACAAATCGGTAGCTCCGAAATGCTTTCTGTGAAGAACTAAAACTAAGTTTTTAAGTCATTCTTTTGCAAAAACTCTGCACTTTGTGATGCTCATCCACTCTACCTCATCCATATCTATTCACAGGTCTGCTGTCAGTAAGTTTGCAGAAATGTCTGACCAGAGCGACAGCCAGAACAAGTCAGAGGAACAGGTACAATTGAGTGAGGGCACTAGTCCTCCTAGCACTTCTGATGATGGCAGCAGGAGCACACCAAGCAACTTGCCCAAGGCAGCCACCAGAACAAGGAAGAAGAAGACCTCAGATTCTGAAGATGAGGATTATGTGGCTGTTGAGGAGGAAGTCAGCTCCAAGAAAGGTGCTGAAGAAAGAGAATATGGCTCAGCTGCTACAACAAAGCCAGGGATGCACAAGAAGGCTCCAGCAAAGAGGATTCCCATGTCTAAGCAGAGCCTCAACTGCTGAAACCTCCAAGCCAACTGAAGAGAGGTGTTGGAGAAGGAAAGAAAAGGAAGGAAAGGGTCAAGTAGACCACTGCCAGAGTGCTTGGTAGATCCTCCATTATGAGAGATTCAGAAGAAGAGGAGGAGGAAGAGGATGCTGCACCAGCTCCTAAGGCTCAGAAGCTTATGGGAGATGCAATCAAGTCAGGGGCTGCTCCATCTAAGCCCAAATCTGCTCCCAAGGCTGCTGCTCAGAAACCCCCAAAACCCAAGAGGAACACCAGGAGTATACCTGCTGAGGAGAAGAACAAGGCCCCAGTGCCTGAAGCTGAAGAAGAAAAGATGATTCTCTTGTTTTGAGGAAGTTGAAGCCCAAAATTCCTGACCACAATGATGCTCACCCAGTCGCTGAGGACATGCACATCAGGAAAGATGCAGGACTGAATTGTGGAGACAGTCTGATCCCTATGCTGTTAGGAGGAGGACTGCAGTTGACTACAGGTTCCATACAAAGGAACAACAAGATTTCTATGAGACAATTTTGCTTGACAAGAAGCCCATAGTGTGTGACATGAAATGGGTGGACTGGGAGTTCATCCGGGAAAATGAAGATCACTTCCCTGGAGTGTATGACAGCTTTAAGGCATGTGGAGTTGATGAATTCGTTGGACAAAAGCTCACCAAGTGGAATGATGAGTTGATCATGCAGTTTACTCCACTGCCCACTTCTATCCAGATGGAAGGATAGTTTGGATGTCTGAGGGTACTAGGTACCAGTCCACAGTTGAAAGAATGGGCCAAGCTAATCAATGCCCCCAAGAACATGAAGATGACTTGGATGTGTATGCCACCAAGAAGAAAGACCACAACTCAATGGCAAACATGTACAAGGAGATCCCTGATAAGGCTTTGGAAACTCACAAGCTTGGATCTGTGCATTTCTTGTTGTCTGGTTACCTACCATTAACTGGATCTTAAGGCACTGTAGGATCGAATGTATGTCTAGAGGGGGGTGATTAGACTACTTGACCAAATAAAATCTATCCTTTTCCCAATTTTAGTCTTGGCAGATTTTAGCTATCTTAGCACACGTCAAGCAATCTTAACACAATTCAAGCAGGTATGCAAAGAGTCTATGAGCAGCGTAAAGTAAAGCATACAACTTGCAAGAATGTAAAGGGAAGGGTTTGGAGAATTCAAACGCAATTGGAGACACAGATGTTTTTGTCGTGTTTCGATAGGTGGTGCTATCGTACATCCACATTGATGGAGACTTCAACCCACGGAGGGTAAGTTGCACGAGTCCACGAGGGCTCCACCCACGAAGGGTCCACGAAGAAGCAACCTTGTCTATCCCATCATGGCCATCGCCCACGAAGGACTTGCCTCACTAGCGGTAGATCTTCACGAAAGTAGGCGATCTCCTTGCCCTTACAAACTCCTTGGTTCAACTCCACAATCTTTGTCGGAGGCTCCCAAGTGACACCTAGCCAATCTAGGAGACACCACTCTCCAAGAAGTAAAAAATGGTGTGTTGATGATGAACTCCTTGCTCTTGTGCTTCAAATGATAGTCCCCAACACTCAACTCTCTCTCACAGGATATTGGATTTGGTGGAAAGAATTTGAGTGGAAAGCAACTTGGGGAAGGCTAGAGATCAAGATTCATATGGTAGGAATGGAATATCTTGGCTCAACACAATGTAGGTGGTTCTCTCTCAGAAAATTAGTGTTGGAAGTGTAGGTATGTTCTGATGGTCTCTCCTAATGAAGAGTGGGTGGAGGGGTATATATAGCCTCCACACAAAAACTAACCGTTACACATAATTTACCAATCTCGGTGAGACCGAGTGAAAAACTTCAGTCGGACCGATTTAGCAAACCTAGTGACTGTTAGGATTTTCGGTGGGACTGAGATGCAACTTCGGTAGGACCGATATGGTTAGGGTTAGGGCATAACGTAATCTCGGTGTGACCGATTACACAAACTCGGTGGACCGATTTTGGTAATAAGCTAACCAGAGAGTTGGTTAGGTAAACTCGGTGGGACCGATCGCTCATTTCATGACAACGTTACGAAGAGGAAAAAGAGAGTTTACATTGCAATCTCAGTGGGACCGATCGCTCATTTCGGTAGGACCGAAACGTTACGAAGGGAAACAGAGAGATTACAACCCCATCTCGGTGTGACCGAAATCCCTATCGGTGAGACCGATTTGCCTAGGGTTTGTGGCAGTGGCTATGACATTTGAAACTCGGTGGCCCGGATAGAAAGAATCGGTAGGGCCGAGTTTGACTTTTGGTTTAGGTCATATGTGGATGTGGGAAGGTAGTTGAGGGTTTTGGAGCATATCACTAAGCACTATGAAGCAAGAAACTCATTAAACAACACCTCATCCCTCCTTGATAGTATTGGCTTTTCCTATAGACTCAATGTGATCTTGGATCACTAAAATATAAAATGTAGAGTCTTGAGCTTTGAGCTTGAGCCAATCTTTTTGTCCTTAATATTTTGATGGGTCCACATTCCTCATCCATGCCATGCCATACATTGAGCTTTTCCTGAAATATTAATCTTGGAATAGCATTAGCTCAATGAGCTATATGTTGTTAGGAATTACCAAAACCACCTAGGGATAGTTGCACTTTCAATCTCCCCCTTTTTGGTAATTGATGACAACATATAGATCAAAGCTTCGACAAATGATAATAAGAGTGAAAAACATTGTCGCTTTGAGAAGTATGTGAAAGCAAGAGCTCCCCCTAAATTTGTGCATAGTTTATGGTTTGCTTTGGACTACAAATGCACAAAGAGTTAGGCTCATGGGTACTCTTCCATGTCACATACATCTTGGTGGAGCGCTCAAAAGATACTAATTAAATACATGCACTCATCACCAAGCAAAG
>NC_053028.1:402397001-402412980 GCF_003073215.2 Triticum urartu | reverse complement strand
GGATAACAAGATGGGGTTTCATCATATTGCATGAGTTTATCCCTCTACATCATGTCATCTTGCTTAAGGCGTTACTCTGTTTTCATTAACTTAATACTCTAGATGCATGCTGGATAGCGGTCGATGAGTGGAGTAATAGTAGTAGATGCAGGCAGGAGTCGGTCTACTTGTCTCGGACGTGATGCCTATATACATGATCATGCCTAGATATTCTCATAACTATGCTCAATTCTGTCAATTGCTCAACAGTAATTCGTTCACCCACCGTAGAATACTTATGCTCTTGAGAGAAGCCACTAGTGAAACCTATGGCCCCCGGGTCTATCTTCATCATATTAATCTTCCAATACTTAGTTATTTCCTTTGCTTTTATTTTACTTTGCATCTTTATCATAAAAATACCAAAAATATTATCTTATCATATCTATCAGATCTCACTCTCGTAAGTGGCCGTGTAGGGATTGACAACCCCTTATCGCGTTGGTTGCGAGGATTTATTTGTTTTGTGCAGGTATGAGGGACTCGCGCGTAGCCTCCTACTGGATTGATACCTTGGTTCTCAAAAACTGAGGGAAATACTTACGCTACTTTGCTGCATCATCCCTTCCTCTTCGGGGAAAAACCAACGCAGTGCTCAAGAGGTAGCAAGAAGGATTTCTGGCGCCGTTGCCGGGGAGTCTACGCAAAAGTCAATATACCAAGTACCCATCACAATCCCTATCTCCCGCATTACATTATTTGCCATTTGCCTCTTGTTTTCCTCTCCCCCACTTCACCCTTGCCGTTTTATTCGCCCTCTCTCTCTATCCTCCCTCTCTTTCCTATTTGCCTCTTTTTGCCCGCTTGCTTTTTGTTTGCTTGTGTGTTGGATTGCTTGCTTGTCACGATGGCTCAAGATAACACTAAATTGTGTGACTTTACCAATACCAACAACAATGATTTTATTAGCACTCCGATTGCTCCTCTTACCGATGCTGAATCTTGTGAAATTAATGCTGCCTTGCTGAATCTTGTCATGAAAGATCTGTTTTCCGGCCTTCCTAGTGAAGATGTCGCTACCCATCTAAATAGCTTCGTTGATTTGTGTGATATGCAAAAGAAGAAAGATGTGGATAATGATATTGTTAAATTGAAGCTATTTCCTTTTTCGCTTAGAGATCGTGCTAAAGCTTGGTTTTCGTCTTTGCCTAAAAATAGTATTGATTCATGGAATAAGTGCAAAGATGCTTTTATCTCTAAGTATTTTCCTCCCGCTAAGATCATCTCCCTTAGAAACGATATTATGAATTTTAAGCAACTTGATCATGAACATGTTGCACAAGCTTGGGGAGGATGAAATTAATGATACGTAATTGCCCTACTCATGGTTTGAATTTGTGGATGATTATACAAAAAATTTATGCCGGATTGAATTTTGCTTCTAGAAATCTTTTAGATTCGGCCGCGGGAGGCACTTTTATGGAAATCACTTTAGGAGAAGCTACTAAACTCCTAGATAATATTATGGTTAATTATTCTCAATGGCATACTGAAAGATCTACTAATAAAAAGGTGCATGCGATAGAAGAAATTAATGTTTTGAGTGGAAAGATGGATGAACTTATGAAATTATTTGCTAGTAAAAGTGTTTCTTCTGATCCTAATGATATGCCCTTGTCTACTTTGATTGAGAATAATAATGAATCTATGGATGTGAATTTTGTTGGTAGGAACAATTTTGGTAACAACGCGTATAGAGGAAATTTTAATCCTAGGCCTTATCCTAGTAATCCCTCTAATAATTATGGTAATTCCTACAAAAATTCTTATGGAAATTATAATAAGATGCCCTCTGATTTTGAATCTAATATTAAAGAATTTATTACTTCGCAAAAGAATTTCAATGCTTTGATTGAAGAAAATTGCTTAAGATTGATGAGTTGGCTAGGAACGTTGATAGAATTTCTCTTGATGTTGATTCTTTGAAACTTAGATCTATTCCACCTAAGCATGATATCAATGAGTCTCTCAAAGCCATGAGAATTTCCATTGATGAGTGCAAAGAAAGAACCACTAGGATGCGTGCTAAGAAAGATGCCTTTATAAGAGCGTGTTCTTCTAGTTCCTATGAAAATAAAGATGAAGATCTAAAAGTTATTGATGTGTCCCCTATTAAATCTTTGTTTTTGCAATATGAATCTTAATAATGATGGGACTGAATATGATCCACCTTTACCTAGAAGGCGTTCCAAGAATTCGGAGTTTTTAGATCTTGATGCTAAAATTGATGAAAGTGGGATCGAAGAAATTAAAACCCTAGATGTTGCTAAACCCACTATTTTGGATTTCAAGGAATTTAATTATGAAAATTGCTCTTTGATTGATTGTATTTCCTTGTTGCAATCCGTGCTAAATTCTCCTCACGCTTATAGTCAAAATAAAGCGTTCACTAAACATATCGTTGATGCCTTGATGCAATCTTATGAAGAAAAACTTGAATTGGAAGTTTCTATCCCTAGAAAACTTTATGATGAGTGGGAACCAACTATTAAAATTAATTAAAGATCATGAGTTATGCTTTATGTGATTTGGGTGCTAGTGTTTCCACGATTCCAAAGACTTTGTGTGATTTGTTAGGTTTCCGTGATTTTGATGATTGCTCTCTAAACTTGCACCTTGCGGATTCCACTATTAAGAAACCTATGGGAAGAATTAATGATGTTCTTATTGTTGCAAATAGGAATTATGTGCCCGTAGATTTTATTGTTCTTGACATAGATTGCAATCCTTCATGTCCTATTATTCTTGGTAGACCTTTCCTTAGAACGATTGGTGCAATTATTGATATGAAGGAAGGAAATATTAGATTCCAATTTCTGTTAAGGAAAGGCATGGAACACTTTCCTAGAAATAAAATTAAATTACCTTATGAATCTATTATGAGAGCCACTTATGGATTGCCTACCAAAGATGGCAATACCTAGATCTATCCTTGCTTTTTATGCCTAGCTAGGGGCGTTAAACGATAGCGCTTGTTGGGAGGCAACCCAATTTTATTTTTATTCCTTGATTTTTGCTCCTGTTTAGTAATAAATAATTTATCTAGCCTCTGTTTTGGTTGTGTTTTTTGTGTTTAATTAGTGTTTGTGCCAAGTAGAACCGTTGGGAAGACTTGGGGAAAGTCTTGTTCTTGCTGTAAAAAACAGAAACTTTAGCGCTCACGAGAACTGCTGCCATTTTTATTTGGAAAGTGATATTTAGTTAATTATTTTTGAAGATGATTAATAGATAAATTCCTCACGTCCAGCAATTTATTTTAGAATTTTTGGGGTTCCAGATCTTGCGCTAGCTACAGATTACTACAGACTGTTCTGTTTTTGACAGATTCTGTTTTTCGTGTGTTGTTTGCTTATTTTGATGAATCTATGGCTAGTAAAATAGTTTATAATCCATAGAGAAGTTGGAATACAGTAGGTTTAACACCAATATAAATAAAGAATGAGTTCATTACAGTATCTTGAAGTGGTCTTTTGTTTTCTTTCGCTAACGGAGCTCACGAGATTTTCTACTTTAAGTTTTGTGTTGTGAAGTTTTCAAGTTTTGGGTAAAGATTTGATGGATTATGGAACAAGGAGTGGCAAGAGCCTAAGCTTGGGGATGCCCATGGCACCCCCAAGATAATCTAAGGACACCTAAAAGCCAAAGCTTGGGGATGCCCCGGAAGGCATCCCCTCTTTTCGTCTACTTCTATCGGTAACTTTACTTGGAGCTATATTTTTATTCACCACATGATATGTGTTTTGCTTGGAGCGTCTTGTATGATTTGAGTCTTTGCTTATTTACCACAATCATCCTTGCTGTACACACCTTTTGAGAGAGCCATACATGATTTGGAATTTGTTAGAATACTCTATGTGCTTCACTTATATCATTTGAGTTATATAGTTTTGCTCTAGTACTTCACTTATATCTTTTAGAGCACGGTGGTGGATTTGTTTTATAGAAACTATTGATCTCTCATGCTTCACTTAGATTATTTTGAGAGTCTTAAATAGCATGGTAATTTGCTTAAATAATCCTAATATGCTAGGTGTTCAAGATTAATAATTTTTTTCTTATGAGTGTTTTGAATACTAAGAGAAGTTTGATGCTTGATGATTGTTTTGAGATATGGAGGTAATAATATCAAAGTCGTGCTAGTTGAGTAGTTGTGAATTTGAGAAATGCTTGTGTTGAAGTTTGCAAGTCCCGTAGCATGCACGTATGGTAAACGTTGTATGTAACAAATTTGAAACATGAGGTGTTATTTGATTGTCTTCCTTATGAGTGGCGGTCGGGGACGAGCGATGGTCTTTTCCTACCAATCTATCCCCCTAGGAGCATGCACGTAGTGCTTGGTTTTTGATGACTTGTAGATTTTTGCAATAAGTATGTGAGTTCTTTATGACTAATGTTGAGTCCATGGATTATACGCACTCTCACCCTTCCATCATTGCTAGCCTCTTCGGTACTGTGCATTGCCCTTTCTCACATTGAGAGTTGGTGCAAACTTCGCCGGTGCATCCAAACCCCGTGATATGATATCTCTTCACACATAAACCTCCTTATATCTTCCTCAAAACAGCCACCATACCTACCTATTATGGCATTTCCATAGCCATTCGAGATATATTGCCATGCAACTTTCCACCATTCCGTTTATCATGACACATTCATCATTGTCATATTGCTTAGCATGATCATGTAGTTGACATAGTATTTGTGGCAAAGCCACCGTTCATAATTCTTTCATACATGTCACTCTTGGTTCATTGCATATCCCGGTACACCGCCGGAGGCATTCATATAGAGTCATATCTTGTTCTAAGTATCGAGTTGTAATTCTTGAGTTGTAAGTAAATAGAAGTGTGATGACCATCATTCATAGAGCATTGTCCTCAAAAAAGAGAAAGGCCAAAAAAAAAATATAAAAAAAGGGACAATGCTACTATCCTTTGCCACACTTGTGCTTCAAAGTAGCACCATAATCTTCATGATAGAGAGTCTTTTGTTTTGTCACTTTCATATACTAGTGGGAATTTTCATTATAGAACTTGGCTTGTATATTCCAACAATGGGCCTCCTCAAGTGCCCTAGGTCTTCGTGAGCAAGCAAGTTGGATGCACACCCACTTAGTTTCTTTTGTTGAGCTTTCATACATTTATAGCTCTAGTGCATCCGTTGCATGGCAATCCCTACTCCTTGCATTAACATCAATCGATGGGCATCTCCATAGCCCATTGATTAGCCTCGTTGATGTGAGACTTTCTCCTTTTTTTGTCTTCTCCACATAACCCCCATCATCATATTCTATTCCACCCATAGTGCTATATCCATGGCTCGCGCTCATATATTGCGTGAAAGTTTATAGGTTTGAGATTACTAAAGTATGAAACAATTGCTTGGCTTGTCATCGGGGTTGTGCATGATGAGAGCATTCTTGTGTGACGAAAATGGAGCATGACTAAACTATATGATTTTGTAGGGATGAACTTTCTTTGGCCATGTTATTTTGAGAAGACATAATTGCTTAGTTAGTATGCTTGAAGTATTATTATTTTTATGTTAATATTAAACTTTTATCTTGAATCTTTCGGATCTGAATATTCATACCACAATTAAGAAGAATTACATTAAAATTATGCCCAGTAGCACTTCACATCAAAAATATCTTTTTTATCATTTACCTACTCGAGGACGAGAAGGAATTAAGCTTGGGGATGCTTGATACGTCTCCAACGTATCTATAATTTTTGATTGCTCCATGCTATATTATCTACTGTTTTGGACATTATTGGGCTTTATTATCCACTTTTATATTATTTTTGGGACTAACCTATTAATCGGAGGCCCAGCCCAGAATTGCTGTTTTTTTGCCTATTTTAGGGTTTCGAAGAAAAGGAATATCAAACGGAGTCCAAACGGAATGAAACCTTCGGGAACGTGATTTTCTCACCGAACATGATCCAGAGACTTGGACCCTACGTCAAGAAACAAAGGAGGAGGCCACGAGGTAGGGGGCACGCCTACCCCCAGGCGCGCCCTCCCCCCCCATGGGCCCCCTGTTGCTCCCCCAACGTACTCCTTCCTCCTATATATACCTACATACCCCAAACGATTAGATACGGAGCCAAAACCCTAATTCCACTGCTGCAACTTTCTGTATCCACGAGATCCCATCTTGGGGCCTGTTCCGGAGCTCCGCCGAAGGGGGTATCCATCACGGAGGGCTTCTACATCATCACCATAGCCCCTCCGATGAAGTGTGAGTAGTTCACCTCAGACTACGGGTCCATAGTTATTAGCTAGATGGCTTCTTCTCTCTTTTTGGATCTCAATACAATGTTCTCCCCCTCTCTTGTGGAGATCTATTCGATGTAATCTTCTTTTTGCGGTGTGTTTGTTGAGATCGATGAATTGTGGGTTTATGATCAAGTCTATCTATGAACAATATTTGAATCTTCTCTGAATTCTTTTATGTATGATTGGTTATCTTTGAGGGAGTCCTTGGATTAGGGGGTGTCCAGACAGCCGGACTATACCTTCGACCGGACTCCTGGACTATGAAGATACAAGATTGAAGACTTCGTCCCGTGTCCGGAAGGGACTTTCCTTGGTGTGGAAGGCAAGCTTGGCGATACGAATATGTAGATCTCCTACCATTATAACCGACTCTATGTAACCCTAACCCTACCCGGTGTCTATATAAACCGGAGGGTTTTAGTCCGTAGGACAACATACACATCGACAATCATACCATAGGCTAGCTTCTAGGGTTTAGCGTCCTCGATCTCGTGGTAGATCTACTCTTGTACTACCCATATCATCAATATTAATCCAGCAGGACATAGGGTTTTACCTCCATCGAGAGGGCCCGAACCTAGGTAAAACTTCGTGTCCCTTGTCTCCTATTACCATCCGGCCTAGATGCACAGTTCGGGACCCTACCCGAATCACTTTTATGTACATCGACAGTTATCTTTGCGAGTCTCTTCGAATTATCAGTTTGGTTTGGCCTACTAGATTGATCTTTCTTGCAACAGGAGAAGTGCTTAGCTTTGGGTTCAATCTTGTGGTGTCCTTTCCAGTGATAGTAGGGGCAGCAAGGCACGTATTGTATTGTTGCCATCGAGGATAACAAGATGGGGTTTTCATCATATTGCATGAGTTTATCCCTCTACATCATGTCATCTTGCTTAAGGCATTACTCTGTTTTCATTAACTTAATACTCTAGATGCATGCTGGATAGCGGTCGATGAGTGGAGTAATAGTAGTAGATGCAGGCAGGAGTCGGTCTACTTGTCTCGGACGTGATGCCTATATACATGATCATACCTAGATATTCTTATAACTTATGCTCATTCTTTCAATTGCTCAACAGTAATTGTTCACCCACCGTAGAATACTTATGCTCTCGAAGAGAAGCCACTAGTGAAACCTATGGCCCTCGGGTCTATCTTCATCATATTATCTCCTACTACTTAGTTATTTCCTTTGCTTTTACTTTAGTTTGCATCTTTATCACAAAAATACCAAAAATATTATCTTATCGTATCTATCAGATCTCACTCTCGTAAGTGGCCGTGTACGGATTGACAACCCCTTATCGCGTTGGTTGCAAGGATTTATTTGTTTTGTGCAGGTACGAGGGACTGGCGCGTAGCCTCCTACTGGATTGATACCTTGGTTCTCAAAACTAAGGAAATACTTACGCTACTTGTCTGCATCATCCCTTCCTCTTCGGGGAAACCAACACAGTGCTCAAGAGGTAGACACCTACCCCCTGGACGCACCCTCCTTCCTCGTGGCCGCCTTGTTGCATCTCTGACTTCCACTCCAAGTCTCCTGGATTGCGTTTGTTCCAAGAAAGATCCCCGCGAAGGTTTCATTCCATTTGGATTCCGTTTGATATTCCTTTTCTGTGAAACACTGAAATAGGCAAAAAAACAACAATTTGCACTGGGCCTTCGGTTAATAGGTTAGTCCCAAAAATAATATAAAAGAGTATATTAAAGACCATTAAACATCCAAAATAGATAATATAATAGCATGGACCAATAAAAAATATGGATACGTTGCAGACGTATCACGACGCGTCGCGCCGGGGTTGGCAACCCCGGAGACACATCGTAGACGAAGGCACGCGTCGGTGTTGCCAGCACCAGGCATGCGTAGATGGACAAAGACGAAGTTGACGAAGCGCCGCTCCAGGCTTGCTAGGCCCGGGGACATGTCGTGGACGAAGGCACGCGGCGGTGTTGCCAGCACCGGACATGCGTAGGCTAGGACCTGCATGAGCTGTATGCCATGTCGAAGAAGTTGGAGAAGCCAGTAGAGAAGGAGACTTGACGACATTTGCGGCGCTAATCGACGCGTGGCCGATGTCGCTCTCGGTTGTTGGAGTAGACGAAGTGGTCGGGGTAGATGATGGCGACACTGGCGACGGGCTGGTGCTGGACGAAGACGAAGGAGGTGGACGTGCGGCGGCGGCTACGGGGGTAGCGGCGGCGGCCAAAGAAGAGCGGGCGGCGGCCTGACGCGCGCGGAGGCTAGGTTAGGGACGCGGCGGCGGTGCTCGAAGTAGGCGAAGAACCTTGACAATGTGACGAAAACCGGAGCGGACGGTGGCGTTCCCGTGCCAAGGGAGACGGCGCGATGCATACCACGGGAGGTCGACACGCGTGACGGCGGAGTGGACCGTGGGCCATGGCGCTGCGGCCCGAAGGGGCAACGCAACAGCGGTGCGCGAGTCGGTGCAGCCCCGGGGACAGCCTGGGGCAGCGGCGGGGAGACCGCGTGCCACGCTCGCTACGGCCCGATGGGGCGACGCAGCGGCAGCGCGAGGGTCGGTGCTGCCACGGAGACGGCCTGGAACAGACGTACTGGGCGGCGGTAGACCGCGGGCGCGGCACTACGGCCCAAAGGGGCGACGCAGCGGCAAGCGGGTCGATGCAGCCGGGGAGAACCATGGGGGCGGCGCTGGCGCACGGGGCGACACAGCGGCAGCCCGATGCTCGATCGGTGGAGAGGCGCGCTGAACTCGGGGACGATCTTCACGGGGCCTGCGAAGGCCGCGCAACCGACGGGCCAGGTCGGTCGCACTACGTAGCTGAGGCGATCGCCGGCGGGGCGGTGATCAATCCGATCGCGCGCGAGGTCGGGGACGCCGCTCGGTGGAGGCGGGTGGCACGGAGTCCGAGATGAAAGCGACGGCGGGCGGAGGGCGGCTATGATTGGCCGCCGCATGGCGCAGGCCGCCGGGTCGGGGTGATGCAGGAGTCTGATCGGAGCAGGGCGGTGACGGCCGGCGTAGATCGACGGGCGGCCGTCGCGCGAACGACGCGGTGAAGGCGCCGCATGACGCGAGGCCGCCGGGTCGGGGCGACCGGCGGGCCGACGCAGCGGACAGCGGAGGCCGCCGGGTCGGGGCGACCGACGGGCAGACGCGCGGACGACGCGCGATGAAGAAGCCGCCGATCGCGCGGTGTTGGAGTAAGGGCACGGGGTCGGATTGATTCACCCCCCTCGGTCATGGCTTCTCCGCCCTCTCCAAACTCCTCCACGGCTTTCTTCCCCTCACACGCCATGAGGGCGGCATATTGCGCCTTGAACTTCTTCTCCCCATTATGCGAGAGGTTAAAGGACTTGCCTTCATGTTGTACCTTCAAAACCTCCAAAGCTTGGAACGCCTACAAATGGATAGCATGCAAGCATATGGGCAAATGAGTGTGCAAATGGACATGCGAGCATAAAACGGAATGAAAACGAAGAGGGCCGCATGCATACCATGTCTTACATGCCGATGCCGCTCACGGAGCGTGCCTTTGATGCTCTCAAGAATGGCACAAAACTTGTTGCACTCTTGTTGGATCACCCTTCATCACTTTGAAATGGACACCCACCCGCGCGTGCTTTGCATTTGGTATGGCACAAATTTCTTGCACTCATGGTACTCACGGTGGACACAAATCCAAAAGGTTTATGCCATCTGTTCGGCGCCGACCTTGGGGTCTTACCTAATGTCTCTCCAGCACTTGAAAACTTCAATCAACTAAACTTAACGGAACTTCATGAGATAGGTCAGTATGATAAAGCAAATCATTCACTTTGGTACTGTCAAAGACAAGATTCATAATTATTCTCACACAATTCCTACTATACCTTATAATTTTCATAATTTAGATTGAGCAATATAAGCCATAGAAGCTAGGAAACAAGCAAACTATGCATTGAAAACAGAATCTGTCAAAAACAGAATAGTCTGTAATGATCTGGACAACAACCATACTTCTGCTACTCCAAGAATTCTGAAAAATTAGGACAACCTGGAAAATTTGTATATCAATCTTGTGCAAAAATAATCAGGATTTTATCACACTTCTGTAAAAAATGAAAATTAGTTTTCTAGGCGCAAAAGTTTCTATTTTTCAGTAATATCAAATCAACTATCACCATAGACCATCCCAAAAGTCTTACTTGACACTTTGTTGAAATTAAAGCTATAAAACATGATTACTACAGTAGCTTAATCATGTGAAGATGCAAAAGCAGTAGGTAAAAATGTTGGGTTGTCTCCCAACAAGCGCTTTTCTTTAATGCCATTTTAGCTAGGCATGATGATTTCAATGATGCTCACATGAAAGATAAGAATTGAAACATAACAAGAGCATCATGAAACACATGGGAAACACATTTAAGCCTAACCCACTTTCTATGCATAGGGATTTTGTGAGCAAACAATTATGGGAGCAAGAATCAACTAGCATAGAAAGGCAAAACATGCAAAACTTCAAGATTTTCAACACATGGAGAGGAAACTTGATATTATTGCAATTCCTACAAGCATATGTTCCTCCCTCATAAAAAATTTCAGTGGAATCATGAATGAATTCAAAAATATAACCATCACATAAAGCATTCTTTTCATGATACATAAGCATAGAAATTTTGTTACTCTTCACATAAGCAAATTTATTCTCATCAATATTAGTGGGAGCAAACTCAAGAAAATAATTGTCATGTGATTGAAAATTAAAATCATGATGACAAGTTTCATGATTATCATTATTCTTTATAGCATACATGTCATCACCATAATCATCATAAATAGCAACTTTGTCATCATAGTCAATTGCAACCTCTTCCAAAATAGTGGATTCATCACTAAATAAAGTCATGACCTCTTCAAATTCACTTTCATCATTATAATCATCATAAATAGGAGGCATGCAATAAAAAATTTGCACATCAAATCTTGGGGGACTAAAATTATCATCTTCATCAAACATAGCTTCCCAAAGTTTATGGTTTTGCATATCATTAGCATCATGAATATTCAAAGAATTCATACTAACAACATTGCAATCATGCTCATCATTCAAAGATTTTTTTATCAAACATTTTATAAAATTCTTCTTCTATCAATTGAGCATAATTTTCCTTTCCATCATTTTCAAGAAAGACATGATAAAGACAAATAATATGAGGCCACCTCAATTCCATATTTTTTGTAGTTTTCTTTTTATAAACCAGACTAGTGATAAACAAGAAACTAAAAGATTCGATTTCAAGATCTAAAGATATACCTTCAAGCACTCACCTCCCCGGCAAAGGCGCCAAAAAAAGCTTGATGTCTACTACACAACTTGTTCTTATAGACTCGTGTTTGGGCCTCCAAGCACTGAGTTTTATGTAGGACAGTAGCAAATTTCCCTCAAGTGGATGACCTAAGGTTTATCAATCCATGGGAGGTGTAGGATGAAGATGTTCTGAAATGGATCGAGAAGAGGGGTCTAGAGGGGGGGTGATTAGACACTAAGTGCCAAAAGTTGCAGTTTTTAATTTCTTTAAGTTGAAGTGGAGTTTTGGCACAAGTTTAACAAACACAATACATATCAAGCAAGCATGCAAAAGAGTATATGAGCAGCGGAAAGTAAAGCATGCAACTTGCAAGAATGTAAAGGGAAGGGTTTGGAGGATTCAAACGCAATTGGAGACATGGATGTTTTTGTCGTGGTTCCGATAGGTGGTGCTATCGTACATCCACGTTGATGGAGACTTCAACCCACGGAGGGTAACGGTTGCGCGAGTCCACGGAGGGCTCCACCCACGAAGGGTCCACGAAGAAGCAACCTTGTCTATTCCATCACGGCCGTCGCCCACGAAGGACTTGCCTCACTAGCGGTAGATCTTCACGAAGTAGGCGATCTCCTTGCCCTTACAAACTCCTTGGTTCAACTCCACAATCTTGTCGGAGGCTCCCAAGTGACACCTAGCCAATCTAGGAGACACCACTCTCCAAGAAGTAACAAATGGTGTGTTGATGATGAACTCCTTGCTCTTGTGCTTCAAATGATAGTCTCCCCAACACTCAACTCTCTCTCACAGGATATGGATTTGGTGGAAAGAAGATTTGAGTGGAAAGCAACTTGGGGAAGGCTAGAGATCAAGATTCATATGGTAGGAATGGAATATCTTGGCCTCAACACAAGTGTAGGTGGTTCTCTCTCAGAAAAAGTAAGTTGGAAGTGTAGGTTCGTTCTGATGGCTCTCTCCATGAATGAAGAGGAGGTGGAGGGGTATATATAGCCTCCACACAAAATCTAACCGTTACACACAACTTGCCAATCTCGGTGGGACCGAATTGATAAACTCGGTCGGACCGATTCAGCAAATCTAGTGACCGTTAGGATTTTCGGTGGGACCGACATGCAACTCGGTAGGACCGATATGGTTAGGGTTAGGGCATAACGTAATCTCGGTGAGACCGATTACACAAACTCGGTGAGACCGATTTTGGTAATAAGCTAACCAGAGAGTTGGTCAGGTAAACTCGGTGGGACCGATTCGCTCATTTCGGTGAGACCGAAATGTTACAAAAGGAAAGAGAGTTTACATTGCAATCTCGGTGGACCGATTGCTCAAACTCGGTGAGACCGATTTTGGTAATAGACATACAGAGAGATTCAATCCCATCTCGGTGAGACCGAGATCCCTATCGGTGAGACCGATTTGCCTAGGGTTTGTGGCAGTGGCTATGACATCTGAACTCGGTGGCGCCGGATAGAAAGAATCGGTGGGGCCGAGTTTGACTTTTGGTTTAGGTCATATGTGGATGTGAGAAAGTAGTTGAGGGCTTTGGAGCATATTACTAAGCATTTGAGCAAGAGCCTCATTAAGCAACACCTCATCCCTCCTTGATAGTATTGGCTTTTCCTATAGACTCAATGTGATCTTGGATCACTAAAATAGAAAATGTAGAGTCTTGAGCTTGGAGCTTGAGCCAATCCTTTTGTCCTTAGCATCTTGAAGGGGTTCCACATCCTCTAGTCCATGCCACTTCATTGTTGAACTTATCTGAAACATACTAGGTAAAAGTGTTAGTCCAACAAGAGATATGTTGACATTAATTTACCAAAACCACCTAGGGAGCACTTGTGCTTTCAATCTCCCCATTTTTGGTAATTGATGACAACATACATCAAAGCTTTAGATAAAGATATAGAGAATAGTAAGTAAAGCTTTGGAAAGACATGTAACATGCATAGGCTCCCCTACATGTATACAATCATGTGAATATGAATATAGGAGCATGTGAATGCATAAAACATGACAGAGTAAAATGTGTTACATGTATCTTGGCTATATGTATCAGAGAAAATGATGTGAATATGAGAAATGTACCTTCATGCTC
Source organism: Triticum urartu (assembly GCF_003073215.2). Classification (NCBI taxonomy): domain Eukaryota; kingdom Viridiplantae; phylum Streptophyta; class Magnoliopsida; order Poales; family Poaceae; genus Triticum; species Triticum urartu. The sequence continues at coordinate 402,399,268 of NC_053028.1, read as the reverse complement.
ATGAGTCCTTCTTGCAAACAGTATGTACATCAGCAAGAATTTCTCATACACATGACTGTGATGCATATACTTACCTTGTGGTCTTGAGTTGGCTTAGGATGGGATGAACCTGCGTAAACAAGGTTAGATAACACAGATACACCTACTGGCCAGAGCAAACAAAAGAAACCACAAGAGTACCAAGACTGTGATGGCATGTAGAGTGAGTACTAAGTACCACATTAGATATAGACATGTCCCCAAAGGTAAAGATGTGCAATCAATTCAAGGATTTCCTTCCCTTAGATGTCTTGCTCCCCCTGAATCTAGCATGGGATACTGGGAGAAGATAGGGAACAGAAAATCAGAGCTCAATGGAAATAAACAGAGCTAATGGAAACGAGAAAATATGAACATGTCTTTCCCCTCTTGAAGACATGTGACTTCTCTCCTCTTGAACACCAAAGCATCTGGGGTCCTTGATGATTACTCTTTCTTCCCTTGAGTATTCTCTCCCCCTATAGATATGATTAAGCTTTCATGTGATCTCTCTCTCCCCCTTTGACATCAATTTCCAAGAAGGGTTCTTCTGGATTTTTGTCATGATGGGTTTGGTCCTTGAGTCATAGAACAAAGCAGCAAGTTGAATGGGATGCTTGTCGAGGACAAGATTCATTGAGTGGAGCTGGATCAAAAAGAATGCAGAAACAAGTGGCAATGTCTTTCCTGTAGTGAAATCGGTGACACCGAGTTGTATGGTTCGGTGTACCGAGAGGATTCGGTTGGACCAAAGCATCAGACCGGTGACCGAGTTCATCAGAAAACACTTGTCACCTCAGCTCACTAGACAAGTAAGATCTCACAAGGATTTGCAAGGAATTAACTGAAGATTTGCAATGAATTTGATGCAAGGAATGCAGAACAGAAAATAAAAGAGAAGTAAACTAAAAAGGAGTCTAGATGAAGTTGGAAACAAATATGCATTGAGACAAATGCAAGAGCACAAAAAGAACACAAGAGAACTTCATCTAGAATTTGTCGGCGACAAAGTCACATATGTTAAGAGTATATTGACTTAGGAGTCAAGTGTAATCACTTGATCATAGGTCATACTCATCGTTTAAGATCAAAATGGGGCTACCATTTTTTGTTTAAGCTTTTTGATGTATTCACATCTTGTCGAGTTCCTTTGACTCATGACTTGAGTAAAGCTTCTCTAAGATGGAATAACATACCTTGGGTGGTGGCGTTGATCATGATCATGTAGTTGAACTTGTGTGGGTTGCTCAAGGTTGATGTAGCTCATCAAGAGTTGGGAGCACCACTTGGAGTTTGAGTTCATCTACCTACATGGGTTAGTTTGCAAGGAAGAGCACTTGTGTATCCAAAATGACAATCATGAAACTCAACATAAAGTTTGTGAAAGGATATGTTTGAATGGTTGCGTGCTTCCTTGTCTTCATCCACCATTGTGTAGAGACTTGGTGATATAGAAATTGCTCAGTGTGAGTGAGTTGCAATCTCATTAGATTTAGATTCATCCAAGTACCTAACACGGGTTAGATAAGCATGCAAGGTGCAAATATATCCAAGACATAAGATAGTCAACATCAAGAGAAATATCAAGGATTAGTCATAGGCTCATGCCTTGCATGTATCAAATGGAGTTCCTACTCCAAGTTTGAAGCATCAATGATGTTCAATTCACCTCTTAACCTGCAAAACACTTTCTCATCAAGTGGTTTGGTGAATATATCACAACTTCTTTTCAGTGCGAACATGCTTAAGATTAATGTCCCCTTTGGCAACATGATCTCGAATGAAATGATGACGAACTTCAATATGCTTAGTTCGAGAATGTTGCACGGGATTGTGAAGCAATCTATAGAACTTTCATTGTCACAATGTAATGGAACATGTTTCACATATATTCCATAATCTTTAAGAGTTTGGGTCATCCAAAGTAATTGAGCACAACATGATCCAGCGGCAATGTATTCCGCTTCGGTGGTGGATAAGGATACCGAGTTTTGTTTCTTGGAGGACCAAGATACAAGAGATCTACCAAGAAATTGACAAGTACCTGAAGTGGACTTTCTATCAACTTTGTCACCAGCATAGTCCGAATCGGAATAGCCAACAAGATCAAAGGAAACCCCTTTTGGATACCAAATGCCAAAATTTGGTGTATGGATTAAGTATCTCACTATCCTTTTCACGGCCTTAAGATGAAATTCTTTAGGAGTGGCTTGATATCATGCACACATGCACACACTTAGCATAATATC
>NC_053028.1:402372561-402396001 GCF_003073215.2 Triticum urartu | reverse complement strand
AGGAGAGAATATAACCAGCTAAGTCGCTTTCATGCTCAAAGCTTTAATTTCTAACTCTGTTCGGTTCGACCAAGCATTATACTTTTTTGGAAAAAAGTTGCTTCTAAAAAATTTCCTTGTCCAAACTTTGTTTGTGACGCATAAATTCAAATACCCCGTTTACTTGGGGGCTTCCTTTATGAAGCTTTTCCTGTTGCATATGATTATACTTGTACGGCTTCGTTCCTTGTTCGTGTATTACGCCACAATATGCACCACATTGACTTAAGCGATTTGCAAGCTGGGTTGCCTCGCTCCTGTGTTTACCCCTACGTTCCCGATTGTTCGGCTAGGGAGTAAAGGGAGCACCTCTGCGATTGTCACGATCGGGTCACCCGAGCCGGACCTCAGACTGGGTGAAGCCGAAAGCTAGCGCTCTTATAGTTATTCAATGATGGTCGGCACACAACGGAACTCATGAGTACAAAAAATCTATTGCACAAGTCTCATAATAACAATGAGCACCGAAGAAAGGTATCGGTGGGGGTACTATTTTCTTCGAAGATGCTTCTTACACTTCACGGTAATATAGCATAAGTTCCCTGAGCGCGCTTTGTCTGTTACAGCCTTATGGCCTGATTGCCTGGTTATTGGAAACACCGTCGATATTCTCGACCGATGGAGTACATAACACTTTTCGGTCCTTGACCGAAGAGGGAGAAGCTGACGGTCGGTTAAGACGCGTTTAAAGTTCGGTTGAACATAGATATGATATAAGTACTTCGGTACATGCAATCATTCTTCTACCCAAGTCACTTGGGGGCTCTTAAGTTTATTTGAGCCGTTTTATAATAAGTGTTCTTCTTCTTAGTCGTTGCAAAGTTTTATTATTATTTATCACTCCTTTTTTCGACACGAGTGTGCGGTCACTAGCCGGGGAGCCTAATTTCTCTCTCAAAGCCGCTAGAGTTTAGTTTGCTAAACTGGCCTGATGAGAAGTACTCCGCCCTCGGGATAGGAGGTTGAAGCCGTAGGCTGACCCGCTCGAAGTCTTGAGATAGGATGTATCATGTTAAAGCACGACAGAAGCACTTCTTTTTTCTAAGACCAACTTTTCGGATTGGCACCGAACACTTGATCTGTTCGGACGTCATGTTTTTACTGACGTTTCTTGGTTTTCCAAGCTTTTTGGCACTTTTAAACTATTTGTGCTTTCCAGCATTAGTCTCGCAGTGCAACGCCGGACACCTTTAGGGATTCGGCAAAAACATTCTCAGATATTGCTATATATGCATCGGTTTCGAATTGTGTCTTCGGTCAATAGTTGGGTTGCCCGGCTCCTGCACTTGCTTCCTACGTTCCGTTTTGTTCGGCTAGGCGTGCAAAGGGAGAACCACTGCGATTGTGCTTCCAGCTCACATGGTTAAGCACCTTAGTGGAGAAAGCCGAAAACTGACTGTCACAATAAGCGTAAACTGGTCAGCGATCCGATGACTATGACGGGCCATTCATAACATTGGCCGAAGTGTTTACGGCTTGACCTCGACTGTCGCCGAACACTACCGGGGGCTATTAACTGGCCTCCCAAACTAAATCCTCGATATTTTGCTCTTACATTCGAGCTGAGGTTTCATGATCATGCTTAGCATGACAACCCAAAGAAAGGAACCGATAGCGGGACTATTTTCTTTGGAATACATTTCTTCTGTTAAACAGTAATATAACATATCTCTCTGCGTACCTTTGTTTATAAAACCATGTGGCCAGATTGCCTTGTTTGTCGTAAATCTTTGCCCTCATAAAGGCTTTATAAAGTAGGACAAACACTCCTCGGCTACTGGCCAAGGAGGTGGAAGCCGATGGTCGGTCAACAAAGTTTTGTACAATGCGGATCCGAGCATTAATGACGTAAAGTACTTGGATACATAGAGTCATTACACATAATTTGTGATTTTACTATGGATATTGATCCTTAATTCGGCCACCCGTGCCCGCATTAAGGCTCGGGGGCTACTGGGCTTCGGGCTTATTATTTACAAATATTAAAGGGGCACATCGATCCCCTGATCTGGTGTTGCCACCCGACCAGTGTCTCGGGGGCTACTGCATTGCTTGTCCAATGCAGAAAATTTTATGTGCAATATAGTTTCCGAGGAGATTTTGATCCTCAGGTTGGTCGGCCGCACCCAACCTGAGTCTTGAGGACTGAGCACGCCGCTTTTGTGTCCCGAAGTATTCTGCCGAGCTAGGACTTGATCCTCAGGCCGATTTTGCAAATCAACCTGAGTCTCAGCGGCTACTGGGATCAGCGGTCTTATGTCATCCTTCATGTGCATCTCGGGTTTTAGACCGATACACACCTTGAGGGCTACTGGCTATATATCTCGGCAGAGAATAAATTGCACCAATAAAAAATATTGACAAAAAATCGGCCCATAGTCGGGGTGGTGCACCACCTCGGAAGCAGTCCGGCATAAAGCTCGGGCGCTAGTGGCTGGCTCCATAGAGGGCATTTCCGGCATTAAGCTCGGCTAAACTCCTTCAACTTTTTTGAACCAAGGTGATATGACACCTCGGATATAGTCCGGCATTGGAGCCTGGACACAGTCCGGCGTTGGAGCTCGGATATATTTCGGCGTTGGAGCTCGGATATACAGTCCGGCGTTGGAGCTCGGATACATAGTCCGGCGTTGGAGCTCGGATACATTCCGGCGCTAGAGCTGGGAAGCGGTCCGGCGTTGGTGCTCGGCTGCAAAAGATACCTCGAATGCAGTCCGGCGTTGGAGCTCGGACGCAAGAGGACCCTGCCTCCCGGGAACAACTTCAAACCCGAGGTGTGGCATAAAAATAAACAAGGCATTGATAAAGGCCGGAAACTTAAAGGGGCTCCTCGGATACCCGACGTGTAAACTCGTCGAATGCATTTCGGCGATCCTCAAGATCGAAGATAAAGAAGATTTGTTGAACCAGTTTTCAAGACCGGCAACCGAAGATGAAGAACAGTTCGGAAGAATCGAGGAGCGTCCCTAACTTGAAGACCGGTTCAGGGGGCTACTGACGGTGTCCTGGACTAGGGGGTACTCACCACGTCGTCTCCCGATCTATTAGATTGGGCCGAGGACCCCCGTGGCCGTATACTCATGGGCCAGTTCGGACGGCTACCGCATACAAGGAAGATTCCACAAGACTTGGCGATCAAGACAAGGACTTCTCCCCACCGGCGTATTCGGCTAGGACTCTTGTTATCCTAGGCCTCCGGTGCATTATATAAACCGAGGCCAGGCTAGTCGATAGATATACAATATATACAACAATCATACCATAGGCTAGCTTCTAGGGTTTAGCCTCCTTGATCTCGTGGTAGATCTACTCTTGTACTACCCATATCATCAATATTAATCAAGCAGGAGTAGGGTTTTACCTCCATCGAGAGGGCCCGAACCTGGGTAAAACATCGTTCCCTTGCCTCCTGTTACCATCGATCCTAGACGCACAGTTCGGGACCCCCTACCCGAGATCCGCGTTTTTGACACCCCTTGCCTTGTCCTCCAGTATGTCGCGCAGGTCGCGCATTTTCCCGTGCCTTAGTATGCTTGACGCGGCGTCGGGGCATGGCTTGAGTGGAGGGCCAAGAGGCCTCTCTATCGCGGCCACGAGGTGGCCGGTCGGCCATGTCATGCGCTGGTGATGTAGGTGCTTCCTCCTCTAGTCGGGGTAGCAGCCTGCGCTTTGGGTAACTCTTGGAGGGGCGTTCGAGTTCATACTCTTCGGCCGCAAGGACTTCAGTCCATCTGTCAGCTAGCAAATCCTGATCAGCTCTAAGCTGTTGCTGCTTTTTCTTGAGGCTGCTTGCCATGTGCGCCATGTGCGTTTAAAACGCTCTTGTTCGGCGGGATCTCTGGCACGACGAATTCGTCGTCGAGGCTTGCCTGTCTTCGGAGGGAGGCGTATAATTATTCTGGTTCTTCTCAACCTCTTGTGCTGCATTTTTTTTTAAACGACGTTAACTCGTCGTCATCTAGGAGGCTTGCCTCGTCTTCGAAGGGAGGCGTATAATTGTCGTCCTCAACCTCTTGGTCCGCCGTCCTCTCGTGAGGGCTGGCTTCTCTGTCCTCCTGTGCCGAATTTTGCTGGAGGGGGTGTTCTTCGGCGCTATCCGAAGTAGTATTATCTCCCGTGCCGGAATCACCGTTTTTTGCTTTGGCAGGATTTAGAGCGGCACCGCTGACGCCGGCGCTTGGGCTGTTTCTTAGAGGTATCGTCCACCGCTGTTCCATCACCATCTCCATCCTTTGGAGTGTCCACCATATATATGTCATATGACGAGGTGGCCTTCCAATGCCCTACAGGTGCTGGTTCTTGTTCGTCTCCTGCATCGTCGTCCATGCCGTCGATGTCTTCGGAGTCGAAGTCAAGCATGTCAGTTAAGTCGTCGACAGTGGCTACGAAGTGGGTGGTGGGTGGGTTTTGAATTTCTTCATCGTCCGTATCCCAACCTTGCTGACCGTAGTCCGGCCAGGGCTCTCCTGATAAAGAGAGAGACTTTAGAGAATTTAGGATGTCACCGAAGGGCGAGTGTTGAAAGATGTCCGCGGCGGTGAACTCCATTATCGGCGCCCAATCAGATTCGATCGCGGGGGCGCGGGGGGCTCGGAGTTCGGAGAGGAATCCGGCTCCTCGGAGTCACGGGCCATGCGGAGTGCGGGGCTGGAGTTCGGCTCGATCGCCTCTGAGATCGCAGCCCCTGAGGCAGCGTCCAACCGCTGATCCTCGATTGGCGCAGTGGGCTCCGAATCAATGGTCGGAACCGATGCGTGTGCGGCCTCCAAGGCGCTGTTCGGCGGCAGAGCTATATCATGCCCATCGAGACAGTGCGGCACGCTTGGCTGTGGCTCGAATCCGTCGAAGATCAAGTCCCCGCGGATGTCAGCCGTGTAGTTTAGGCTTCCAAACCTGACCTGATGGCCAGGGGCGTAACTTTCGATCTGCTCAAGGTGACCAAGCGAGTTGGCCCGCAGTGCGAAGCCGCCGAAGATGAAGATCTGTCCGGGGAGAAAAGTCTCACCCTGGACTGCATCGTGGTTGATGATCGAAGAAGCCATCGGGCCTGAAAGCGACGACACAGAGGAACTCTCAATGAAAGCACCAATGTCGGTGTCAAAACCGGCGGATCTCGGGTAGGGGGTCCCGAACTGTGCGTCTAGGCCGGATGGTAACAGGAGACAAGGGACACAATGTTTTACCCAGGTTCGGGCCCTCTTGATGGAGGTAAAACCCTACGTCCTGCTTGATTAATATTGATGATATGGGTAGTACAAGAGTAGATCTACCACGAGATCAAGGAGGCTAAACCCTAGAAGCTAGCCTATGGTATGATTGTTGTATGATGAAGTTGTCCTGGACTAAAACCCTCCGGTTTATATAGACACCGGAGAGGGTTAGGGTTACACAAAGTCGGTTACAATGGTAGGAGATCTTGAATATCCGCATCGCCAAGCTTGCCTTCCACGCCAAGGAAAGTCCCATCCGGACACGGGACGAGAGTCTTCAATCTTGTATCTTCATAGTCCTGGAGTTCGGCTGAAGGTATAGTCCGGCTACCCGAACACCCCCTAATCCAGGACTCCCTCCCCATCCCATTAAATAGTGGCTCGTTTATGCGGCTAGGGGTGTGAATGTAAAAACACCCCGACTTTTCACATTCGTTTGACACGTGGAAGACGGCCATTATTGGGCGTGGAAGCCAAGGTGCGCTACATTATGAAAATCGGACATTATTCAGCAGGTACACGGAATTTGGAGAAGAACCCGCCTTGCAATGCCGAAGACAATCTGCGCGCCGGACTCGTCGTCATTGAAGCCTGGTTCGGGGGCTACTGAGGGAGTCCTGGATTAGGGGGTGTCCGGGTAGCCGGACTATACCTTCAGCCGGACTCCAGGACTATGAAGATACAAGATTGAAGACTTCGTCCCGTGTCCGGATGGGACTTTCCTTGGCGTGGAAGGCAAGCTTGGCGATGCGGATATTCAAGATCTCCTACCATTGTAACCGACTTTGTGTAACCCTAACCCTCTCCGGTGTCTATATAAACCGGAGGGTTTTAGTCCGTAGGACAACTTCATCATACAACAATCATACCATAGGCTAGCTTCTAGGGTTTAGCCTCCTTGATCTCGTGGTAGATCTACTCTTGTACTACCCATATCATCAATATTAATCAAGCAGGAAGTAGGGTTTTACCTCCATCAAGAGGGCCCGAACCTGGGTAAACATCGTGTCCCTTGTCTCCTGTTACCATCCGCCTAGACGCACAGTTCGGGACCCCCTACCCGAGATCCGCCGGTTTTGACACCAAAAGAGAGAGAGAGAGGGAAGGAAAGGGGGGCTGCTCCTCCACCCAATTCGGATTGGGCTTGGGGGGCGCCCTCCACCTGGCCCTCCTCCTCTCTCCACTAAGGCCCAATAAGGCCCATTGACTCCCCGGGGGTTCCGGTAACCCCCGGTACTCCGTAAATGCCCGAACTCATCCGGAACCATTCGATGTCCAAACATAGCCTTCCAATATATCGATCTTTATGTCTCGACCATTTCGAGACTCCTCGTCATGTCCGTGATCACATCCGGGACTCCGAACTACCTTCGGTACATCAAAACACATAAACTCATAATACCGATCGTCATCGAACGTTAAGCGTGCGGACCCTACGGGTTCGAGAACTATGTAGACATGACCGAGACACTCCGGTCAATAACCAATAGCGGAACCTGGATGCTCATATTGGTTCCTACATATTCTACGAAGATCTTTATCGGTCAAACCGCATAACAACATACGTTGTTCCCTTTGTCATCGGTATGTTACTTGCCCGAGATTCGATCGTCGGTATCTCAATACCTAGTTCAATCTCGTTACCAGCAAGTCTCTTTACTCGTTCTGTAATGCATCATCCCAACTAACTCATTAGTCACATTGCTTGCAAGGCTTATAGTGATGTGCATTACCGAGAGGGCCCAGAGATACCTCTCCGACAATCGGAGTGACAAATCCTAATCTCGATCTATGCCAACTCAACAAACACCATCGGAGACACCTGTAGAGCATCTTTATAATCACCCAGTTATGTTGTGACGTTTTGATAGACACACTAAGTGTTCCTCCGGTATTCGGAGTTGCATAATCTCATAGTCATAGGAACATGTATAAGTCATGAAGAAAGCAATAGCAAAACTAAACGATCATAGTGCTAAGCTAACGGATGGGTCAAGTCAATCACATCATTCTCTAATGATGTGATCCCGTTCATCAAATGACAACTCATTGTCCATGGCTAGGAAACTTAACCATCTTTGATTAACGAGCTAGTCAAGTAGAGGCATACTAGTGACACTCTGTTTGTCTATGTATTCACACATGTACTAAGTTTCCGGTTAATACAATTCTAGCATGAATAATAAACATTTATCATGATATAAGGAAATATAAATAACAACTTTATTATTGCCTCTAGGGCATATTTCCTTCAGTCTCCCACTTGCACTAGAGTCAATAATCTAGATTACATTGTAATGATTCTAACACCCATGGAGTCTTGGTGCTGATCATGTTTTGCTCGTGAGAGAGGCTTAGTCAACGGGTCTGCAACATTCAGATCCGTATGTATCTTGCAAATCTCTATGTCTCCCTCCTTGACTTGATCGGATGGAATTGAAGCGTCTCTTGATGTGCTTGGTTCTCTTGTGAAATCTGGATTCCTTTGCCAAGGCAATTGCACCAGTATTGTCACAAAAGATTTTCATTGGAACCCGATGCACTAGGTATGACACCTAGATCGGATATGAACTCCTTCATCCAGACTCCTTCATTTGCTGCTTCCGAAGCAGCTATGTACTCCGCTTCACACGTAGATCCCGCCATGACGCTCTGCTTGGAACTGCACCAACTGACAGCTCCACCATTTTAAAAATACGTATCCGGTTTGTGACTTTAGAATCGTCCGGATCAGTGTCAAAGCTTGCATCAACGTAACCTTTACGATGAGCTCTTTGTCACCTCCATATATGAGAAACATATCCTTAGTCCTTTTCAGGTATTTCAGGATGTTCTTGACCGTTGTCCAGTGATCCACTCCTGGATTACTTTGGTACCTCCCTGCTAGACTTATAGCAAGGCACACATCAGGTCTGGTACACAGCATTGCATACATGATAGAGCCTATGGCTGAAGCATAGGGAACATCTTTCATTTTCTCTCTATCTTCTGCAGTGGTCGGGCATTGAGTCTTACTCAACTTCACACCTTGTAACACAGGCAAGAACCCTTTCTTTGCTTGATCCATTTTGAACTTCTTCAAAACTTTCAAGGTATGTGCTTTGTGAAAGTCCAATTAAGCGTCTTGATTTATCTCTATAGATCTTGATGCCCAATATATAAGCAGCTTCACCGAGGTCTTTCATTGAAAAATTCTTATTCAAGTATCCTTTTATGCTATTCAGAAATTCAGTATCATTTCGATCAACAATATGTCATCCACATATAATATCAGAAATGCTACAGAGCTCCCACTCACTTTCTTGTAAATACAGGCTTCTCCAAAAAGTCTGTATAAAACCATATGCTTTGATCACACTATCAAAGCGTATATTCCAACTCCGAGAGGCTTGCACCAGTCCATAAATGGATCGCTGGAGCTTGCACACTTTGTTAGCACCTTTTGGATCGACAAAACCTTCTGGTTGCATCATATACAACTCTTCTTTAAGATATCCATTAAGGAATGCAGTTTTGACATCCATTTGCCAAATTTCATAATCATAAAATGCGGCAATTGCTAACATGATTCGGACGGACTTAAGCATCGCTAGGGTGAGAAGGTCTCATCGTAGTCAACTCCTTGAACTTGTCGAAAACCTTTTGCAACAAGTCGAGCTTTGTAGACAGTAACATTACCGTCAGCGTCAGTCTTCTTCTTGAAGATCCATTTATTCTCTATGCTTGCCGATCATCGGGCAAGTCAACCAAAGTCACACTTTGTTCTCATACATGGATCCCATCTCAGATTTCATGGCCTCAAGCCATTTTGCGGAATCTGGGCTCATCATCGCTTCCTCATAGTTCATAGGTTCGTCATGGTCAAGTAACATGACCTCCAGAACAGGATTACCGTACCACTCTGGTGCGGATCTTACTCTGGTTGACCTACGAGGTTCGGTAGTAACTTGATCAGAAGTTTCATGATCATCATCATTAGCTTCCTCACTTACTTGGTGTAGGAATCACTGGAACTGATTTCTGTGATGAACTACTTTCCAATAAGGGGAGCAGGTACAATTACCTCATCAAGTTCTACTTTCCTCCCACTCACTTCTTTCGAGAGAAACTCCTTCTCTAGAAAGGATCCATTCTTAGCAACGAATATCTTGCCTTCGGATCTGTGATAGAAGGTGTACCCAACAGTCTCCTTTGGGTATCCTATGAAGACACATTTCTCTGATTTGGGTTCGAGCTTATCAGGTTGAAGCTTTTTCACATAAGCATCGCAGCCCCAAACTTTAAGAAACGACAACTTGGGTTTCTTGCCAAACCACAGTTCATAAGGTGTCGTCTCAACGGATTTCGATGGTGCCCTATTTAACGTGAATGCAGCCGTCTCTAAAGCATAACCCCAAAATGATAGCGGTAAATCAGTAAGAGACATCATAGATCGCACCATATCTAATAAAGTGCGTTACGACGTTCGGACACACCATTACGCTGTGGTGTTCCAGGTGGCGTGAGTTGCGAAACTATTCCGCATTGTTTCAAATGAAGACCAAACTCGTAACTCAAATATTCTCCTCCACGATCAGATCGTAGAAACTTTATTTTCTTGTTACGATGATTTTCCAACTTCACTCTGAAATTCTTTGAACTTTTCAAATGTTTCAGACTTATGTTTCATCAAGTAGATATACCCATATCTGCTCAAATCATCTGTGAAGGTCAGAAAATAACGATACCCGCCATGAGCATCAACACTCATCGGACCGCATACATCAGTATGTATTATTTCCAATAAGTCTGTTGCTTCCATTGTTCCGGAGAAGAGTCTTAGTCATCTTGCCCATGAGGCATGGTTCGCAAGCATCAAGTGATTCATAATCAAGTGATTCCAAAAGCCCATCAGCATGGAGTTTCTTCATGCGCTTTACACCAATATGACCTAAACGGCAGTGCCACAAATAAGTTGCACTATCATTATTAAACTTATATCTTTTGGCTTCAATACTATGAATATGTGTATCACTACTATCAAGATTTAGTAAAAATAGACCACTCATCAAGGGTGCATGACCATAAAAGATATTACTCATATAAATAGAACAACCATTATTCTCTGATTTAAATGAATAACCGTCTCGCATCAAACAAGATCCAGATATAATGTTCATGCTTAACGCTGGCACCAAATAACAATTATTCTAGGTCTAAAACTAATCCCGAAGGTAGATGTAGAGGTAGCATGCCGACGGCGATCACATCGACTTTGGAACCATTTCCCACGCGCATCGTCACCTCGTCCTTAGCCAATCTTCGCTTAATCCGTAGCCCCTGTTTCGAGTTGCAAATATTAGCAACAGAACCAGTATCAAATACCCAGGCGCTACTATCGAGCATTAGTAAGGTACACATCAATAACATGTATATCAAATATACCTTTCACTTTGCCATCCTTCTCCGCCAAATACTTGGGGCAGTTCCGCTTCCAGTGACCAGTCCCTTTGCAGTAGAAGCACTCAGTCTCAGGCTTAGGTCCAGACTTGGGCTTCTTCACTTGAGCAGCAACTTGCTTGCTGTTCTTCTTGAAGTTCCCCTTCTTCCCTTTGCCCTTCTTCTTGAAACTAGTGGTCTTGTTGACCATCAACACTTGATGCTCCTTCTTGATTTCTACCTCCGCAGCCTTTAGCATTGAAGAGCTCGGGAATGTCTTATCCATCCCTTGCATATTATAGTTCATTGATACGTCTCCAACGTATCTATAATTTTTGATTGTTCCATGCTATTATATTATCTGTTTTGGATGTTAATGGGCTTTATTTTACACTTTTATATTATTTTTGGGACTAACCTATTAACCCAAGGCCCGAGTGCAAATTGCTGTTTTTTGCCTATTTCAGTGTTTCACAGAAAAGGAATATCAAACGGAGTCCAAACGGAATGAAACCTTCGGGAGCGTGATTTTTGGAACAAACGTGATCCAGAGGACTTGGAGTGGACGTCAAGAAACGAACGAGGTGTCCACGAGGCAGGGGGGTGCGCCCTCCCCTCGTGGCTCAACTCGACCTACTTCTTCCTCCTATATATGTTCACATACCCCGAAAACATCCAGGAGCACCACGAAACCCTATTTCCACCGCCGCAACCTTCTGTACCCAAGAGATCCCATCTTGGGGCCTTTTCCGGAGCTCCGCCGGAGGGGGCATCGATCACGGAGGGCCTCTACATCAACTCCATGGCCCCTCCGATGATGTGTGAGTAGTTTACTTCAGACCTTCGGGTCCATATTTATTAGCTAGATGGCTTCTTCTCTCTCTTTTGATCTCAATACAAAGTTCTCCTCGATCTTCTTGGAGATCTATTCGATGTAACTCTTTTTGCGGTGTGTTTGTCGAGATCCGATGAATTGTGGGTTTATGATCAAGTCTATCTATGAACAATATTTGATTCTTCTCTGAAATCTTTTATGCATGATTGGTTATCTTTGCAAGTCTCTTCGAATTATCAGTTTGGTTTGGCCTACTAGATTGATCTTTCTTGCAATGGGAGAAGTGCTTACCTTTGGGTTCAACCTTGCAGTGCTCGATCCCAGTGAAAGAAAGGGAAATGACACGTATTGTATTGTTGCCATCGAGGATAAAAAGATGGGGTTTATATCATATTGCTTGAGTTTATCCCTCTACATCATGTCATCTTACCTAATGCGTTACTCTATTCTTATGAACTTAATACTTTAGATGCATGCTGGATAGCAGTCGATGTGTGGAGTAATAGTAGTAGATGCAGGTAGGAGTCGGTCTACTTGTCACGGATGTGATGCCTATATACATGATCATGCCTAGATATTCTCAAAATTATTCGCTTTTCTATCAATTGCTCGACAGTAATTCATTCACCCACCGCATGTAGGTCGACCCGACCCGAATGGATCAAGCGCTCTGTGCTCAGGTGTCATCCCTGGATCAGTAATGCTGACACCACACAGTACATCGAAGATTTATAGCAGAGTGGCAATCACACACTTATTACATCGTTGTCTCAAAGAGACTTATTACAATAAATATGGCTTAAGGCCATCTAGTGTCGATAACAGCGGAAGACTTGGAAGATAAATGGGTCCATCAACTCCAACGGCATCACTGAGTATAGAACCACGACCTAAAAGCACCTTACTCATCGTCTGAAAAGTCTGCAACATGAGAAGTTGCAGCCCGAAAACGGGTCAGCACATGGAATATGCTGGCAATGTAACACATAGAGAGTAATGGAATGAAACAGCTATACTACATGCATATATGGCTGGTGGAAAGCTCTATGGTTACAGTTTTGCGTAAAGCCAGTTTTTCCCTACTGCAAAGGAATAAATTTATTTAACTATCATGGTAGTTGTTAAACATCGAGAATGGTTGACAGCATTCCGATCCCAATTAAGTGAACAATTAAAACCCAACAACATTAATTAGAGTAACATGTTGAGATTCACATGATATTCAAGTACTAGATACTCAAGTTTTCCATAACCGGGGACACGGCTAATCATGATTAGTCTGTACACTCTGCAGAGGTTTGCGCACTTTTCCCCACAAGACTCGATCGCCTCCGTTTGGTTTCTCGCACTACAGGGTGTTTGAGAAGACGGATGACCAAGACACAGTCTTTCAGAAGCGCTAGCACCTTACATGTGGGTAGACCGGTACACCTACTTTCCCCTACATCTGCTAGTCTACCCGTAAGAGTTCGCACGACTTAGTCAACTATGCCAGAGCCCATAATGGCTTGTGGCTGCACACGGAAGTTTTCTAGCATGAATGATCTTATGATCCCTTTGAGCCTGGGTGGCGGTCCGAAAAAAACAGGCAAGTCCTGATAGACATCAGGTGCCTCAATCCACCCAGATGTGTGTTTAAGTTGCCACCTTAGATAAACCATTAAAATTATCAACTCACATCTTTCATGGATATCACTCACCCAATCCACGTCTACTAGCATAGCATGGCATAATAAGCAAACGTAGAAGTAACTCCCAAAGGTTTCATAATAATACAGGTGATAGGTACTACCTCATCTACTTCCCATCCCACAATTTAATTAGATCCTAATCATGCAATGTGAGAGGATTGATCTAATGCAATAAAACATGGGTTGTAGAAAAGGTATGATCAAAGTGTTACTTGCCTTGCTGATGATCCGCGAGACCTAGGGTTTCGAAGTAAAGCGGCGCAATCCGGGTGATCTATCGCAGACAAACAACAAGCATACAATAAGTACTCATCTAATGCACAGGTAAAACTCGAACAAGAGAACGAACCAGAAAGTTCAACTTAAGAACTCCGGTTGCAAAGAAAGAACGAACCGAACAAAGAAACGGAAAACAAACGGCGGAAGAAAACAACTCGGTTCTAGCAAGTTGAAACTAGGTCAAATTTTACCGGGCAAAAACTTGTTTAAGTTGATTAGACGGAACGGCGGTTTCGAAACGAAACTCCAGGCGCTTGAATCACCTGATTCCGATAAACGAGCGAGAAGAAAGACTAGAACGAAGATCGGATCTGAGATCGCGATCGGAAAGAACGCGGAATAAATCCTACGAGAAAGAAAACGAAGAACGGTTAAACGAACGGACGTCGTTAACCGGGAAAGAATCGGTGATCACGTTCGTTGAGACGAACGGTCCGAAAGAAGAACGAAAACCGATCTAGGGTTTTCGGAAAAGAAACCGAAAAAGAAACGGAAAACCGATCTAGGGTTTCGGAAGAAAACCGAAACAAAACCGGAAGATAAATAAAAGAATCGGAGAGAAAACGGAACGGTTCTTTTAGGAAAAACCGGACCGAGGAAGAAAAAGAGAGGCGCGGCTACCTCGGGAGGCGGGCTCCGGGCGGCGGCGGCTAAGGGCGGCGGCGGCTTAGGCGGGCGGCGCGGCTAAGGCGGCGGCTTGGGGCTACGCGCTGCTGCTTGCTGCGGCTTAGGAGGAGAGGGGGCTTGGGGTTTTGATGTGAGGAGAGGGGGCTTGGGGTTTTGATGTGAGGAGAGGGGGGGTTTGGGGTGTATTTATATAGGTGGGGGGATTACTTGGGGTAGGGGGCAAGCAAAAGAGGGAAAACAAAACAAGGAAAGGGGGGGCTAACCGGCCTAGAGTCCCGCTGGGACTCGGCCTGGGGCGGCGGCTGCCTGCGCCTGGCGCGCGCGCGGCTGGGGAGGCGGCCGGCTGGCTGGGCCTTTGGCCCGGCTGGCCTGTGGTCCTTTTTTTTAAATCGGTTCGCGCGCAGAAAAACAAGAAAACTAACTAAACCAACTCCGAAAAATCTAAAGTAAATTTTCCCCGACTCCTAAAAATGAGTCGAACAAAATGAACTTTTCTCCGGGCCTAAGATGCAATTTTTGAAAACGCGCATTTTTCCCTATCCAAAGAAAAGCAAACAAACACCGAAAAACAAAAATTGATTTATCCATTAGATCTTCATTTTCCTAAATTTTGGGAAAAGTCATATTATTTCCCTCTCTCATATTTGATATTGGAAAAATTATTGAAGATGAAATAAATAAATCAAATGATCCTCTTTTCAAATTCAAGAAAACTCTCAAATATGAAAATAACGAAACCTCCAACTCTCTCCGAAGGTCCTTGAGTTGCGTGAAATTTCTAGGATCAACCAAAAATGCAAGAAAATATGATATGCATGATGATCTAATGTATAACATTCCAAATTGGAAATTTGGGATGTTACAGTTGGCGAATAGCTGGCATCCGATGCAACATTGGACAAGGTCATGTGCATCTTCTCGGGCCGTCAGCCATTAAAAACATGTACGGAAGGCCTTGCTAACAAGGGCCCGAGCTGCAGCGTGGTGACCGCCGAGTCCAGCGTGAATTTCAGCCAAGAGCTGTTGCCCCTCTTCCTCGGAGATACATCTTTGAAGAACTTCGGTAGCACTTTTCTTGTAGAGCTCTCCTTCATGAACCTTGTAGGCCTTTGAGCGCCGAACAATGCGGCGAGACTCATTCTGATCCTTCTGGAGTTCTCTCCTATTAAGGTAGGCCAAGAAGGGTGCGGTCCATGGGGCAATGACTGCCATGATTAGATGTGCCGACGGTGTTATTTCGGTGGCTAAGCCCCCGATGTTGTGTTCGGAGGCTGGGGTTCTGTTCGGATCCGGACTGGTGTTACCGCTCTCCCCTTGCCACACCACGGACGGCTTAAAGAGCCTTTCCAGAAAGATATCAGGTGGGACGGGGTCGCGCTTGGCACCAATGCGAGTGAGGACGTCCGTCGCTTGATTACTTTCTCGAGCCACTTGATGAAACTCAAGCCCCTCGAATCGGGCCGACATTTTTAGGAAAGTGTTGCGATAAGCCGCCATCTTTGGATCTTTGGCATCAAAATCTCCTTTTATTTGAGATATTGCGAGGTTTCAGTCCCCGCGCACTTCTAGGCGTTGTATGCCCATAGAGACAGCCATCCGTAGACCATGTAATAAGGCCTCGTATTCGGCTGAGTTATTGGAGTCTGTGTATAATACTTGGAGTATGTACTGGACTACGTCTCTAGTGGGGGGCGTTAAAACGATGTCCGCGCCTAATCCTGCCAGCATTTTGGAACCATCGAAATACATAACCCAGTTGGAATATGTGTCGTACTCTTTAGGGAGTTCGGCCTCTGTCCATTCGGTGACGAAGTCCGCCAGTACTTGGGATTTGATGGCTCGGCGCGGTTTGTATGTTATGTCAAATGGAAGGAGCTCAATGGCCCATTTGGCTATCCGACCCGTAGCATCGCGGTTGTTTATTATATCATTGAGTGGTACTTCGGAAGCCACCGTGATAGAACATTCTTGGAAGTAGTGTCGTAGCTTCCGGGATGCCATGAATGTCGTAGCTTTTGGGATGCCATGAAGACCGCGTATGCTATCTCTACCTAATATTAAAGGACGGATTGTTTCTCCACCTTTCTTGGTTCAATTAGTCTTTTTCATATGTCCTTTATCAGTTTTAGTACGTTCGCCTGACAAAAAAATATTAAGTAGCAGCCAGGAATCGAACCCTAGCCTACTAGTTAGAGCCTCAACGGAACAACCGACTAACCTACAAAGTAATTGTTGTCCAAAGGAATGAACCCATGTTATTGAGTTTGTCCAACCTGCGTCCCTTATTGGGCCAGCCCATAAGCAGGGAGGGACGCCCCCTTTTTTTCTTTCTCGACCTTTTTTCTGTTTTTGTTTTTCATCTTTAAAATAATTTAGAAAAAAAATCAAATTTTCCAAACAAAATGTGAATTTTGGAAATTATTGTATAAAAAATGTTCGTGCATTAAGAATAATTTTCCTGATATTGAAAAAATGTACATGAATTGAGCATATATTTTTGCGAATTCGAAGCATGTTCATGAATTTTTAAAAAAGTTCACAAAAATAAAATATTGTGAATTAAAAAAGTTTCATGCATTTCAAAAAATTATCAAACATAAAAATTAATGAATTTTTAAAAAATATTAATCATTTCAAAAATGGATAACCAATTCGAAGAATATTCACCGATTTAAATAAAAATTTCACAAGTTTTGTAAAAGTTGCATCCATTCGAAAAAACTTCATTGACTCAAAAAATGTTCGGAGGTTCATAACAATTTTCAGAAGTTTCAAAAACAATTTGCAATAATTGAAAAATTGTTCGTGAATTTTAAAATTTTCATGGTTTCATAAAAATATTCATGAATTAAAAAAATTCATGATTTTAGAAAATGTTCACGATCTGAAAAAGTTCTTGAATTGGCAAATGATGTTCGCAAAAATTCAAAAGAAGAAATAAACTTGAAAAAGAAAATGAAAAATACGAAAATGGAGTAAAATGTGAAAATAAAAAAAGGGGAAAGGAAAAAACAAGAAATATAAAAAGGATGATAAATCAAGAGAAATAACAAAATAAACTTGAAAAAAGAAAATGAAAAATACGAAAATGGAGTAAAATGTGAAAATAAAAAAGGGGTAAGGAATAAAACAAGAAATATAAAAAGAATGATAAATCAGGAGAAATCACAAAGAAAAATAAGAAGAAACCCTGTTCATGGAAGCATTCTAGAACCTTACAAAACGGGGTGGGAAAAACCAGACTGGGTCGGCTTATACTATGGACAGGCGCTAGCTAGGTTGCTAGACAGTGACCTATGTGCCGAATAGGAACAGATGTGACTATTGGTGAAGACTCAACCAAATGGCTCAATGGTCGTCCGAGTGCACTGTTGCACTAGGGCCTCCACGTGTGATCAATCAATCGCTTGCACGATTGCACTAGGGCTTCCATGTGTGATCAATCGATCATTTGCACAATTGCACTAGGGCCTCCATGTGTGATCAATTGATCCTTTGCTTGGAAGCTCTCTGGTACGTTGCATTGCAAAGTTCCATTACAATATACAGTATGGGGTTACAATCTTTTGTCATATAATACATGAACACGAATAGGCCACCCTAACATTCTCCTAAAATACAATACAACAGTAACCACACCTTTCCCCTTGCTCCTCCTATACTTCTTTCTCATGCATATAGCCATTGCCCTCAGCCGCCACAACAACCTGATGTCACCGTCGTCATCTCGGAGCATCTAACCGCCATTATCATCAGCAACGCATTAGAACTTCCTTGGTCAAATCCACACGCCACCAGGATGGCATCCACAAGGAAAATCTATTCAAGTAAAGAAAATCTCGAAGAGTGCATCTTGAAGGACAAATTTTGCGATTTAATCTACATCCACTACTACAATACTATGTCGGGCTTGGTGATGTTTTTTAGGACCCATATTTTCACCTAGATGTCGCCAATCTCCTAGACATTGTTTCATTTTCTATTGTTGTTGCTGGTTGTGTCACATGATTTGTGCCACTCGTGGATGTGAAACGGATGTTGGCAATTTCGACATCACCTTGCCGCGGTCATTGGTATGTCATTCCAACATCAATTTTTCGTGTCAATTTGTTTAGGAGTTAAAACATGTAGCTTAGAAGCAACTTTAGACTAAAAATGACAACACCGGGAATGTTCTTAGGAAATTAGACCTTCAAATTTATTATTTTCTGAATGGACTTTTAAAAGTACTTATCTCATTCTCACATATGTTCAAAATTTTCCTTTCTGCCTACCATATTTCAATAGCCTACCCTCGAGCCTTGCGCGATGTATTCTTTTACTAGAAGGGTGTTGTTGTGCCGGGATATTCTTTCTTCCATTGCAACGCACAAGCATATTTGCTAGTCTTTTGATAATGAGGGTACCAGGATTTGCATGGCGTGAGGACGGTGGATACATAATATACCGGCTTCTGAAATGGGAATTTGGGCCCGTCCTGCTCTCGGTCCACGACGAGCACGGCGCTCACCACCTGGTGTGTTGCCGATATGTATAATAACATGGGTTCGCCGACGTTCGGTGTGGCCAGGATTGGGTTGCTCGCCAGAAGGGTTTTTATTTCTTCCAGACCGGCTGTTGACGCATCCGTCCACTCGAAGTGATCGGTGCGCCGGAGGAGGCGATACACTGGCAATGCCTTTTCTCCCAATCTAGAGATAAAGCGGCTTAAAGCTGCCACGCATCCTGCGAGCTTTTGGACCTGTTTAAGGTCTGTTGGCGTGGCCAATTGTGACAAGGCTTGGATTTTGGCTGGATTTACTTCAATTCCTCTATTGGAAACAATGAAGCCCAGCAGCCCAGCAGCTTTCCAGCAGGAATGCCGAAAACACACTTTTGCGGATTGAGCTTGATGTCATATGCATGGAGGTTGTCGAATGTGAGACGTAAACCGTCTATTATTGAGTCGACGTGCCTAGTTTTAATGATGACGTCGTCCACGTATGCTTCAACTGTCGTGCCGATCTGTTTCTCCGGGCATGTTTGAATCATGCGTTGGTAGGTGGCCCCAGCGTTTTTGAGCCCGAAGGGCATGGTGTTGAAGCATAATGGCCCGTATGGGGTAATGTATGCCGTTGCGGCTTGATCGGACTCCTTCATTTTGATTTGATGGTATCCGGAATATGCGTCGAGGAAGCATAGTGAGTCATGTCCTGCGGTGGCATCGATAATCTGGTCGATGCGGGAGAGGGGGAAGGGATCCTTAGGGCAGGTCTTTGAAATCGACGCACAGACGCTAGGATTTATCCTTCTTTGGCACCATCACCAAGTTTTCTAGCCAGTCCGGGTGTTTTATTTCTCTAATGAATCCGGTCTCGATTAGCTTGGCTAGCTCCTCCCCCATCGCTTGATGTTTGGGTTCAGAAAAGCGTCGCAGTGTTTGTTTGACCGGTTTATATCCCTTCAATATGTTGAGGTTGTGTTCGGCCAATCTGCATGGGATTCCTGGCATATCAGAAGGGTGCCAGGCAAATATATCCCAGTTCTCACACATAAATTCTCGTAGCGCGGTGTTGAAAGCACAAGTGCTCCCTGGGTGATTTTGGTAATTAATGTCAACATATCTCTTGTTGGACTAATACTTTCATCTAGCATATTTCAGATAAGTCCAACAGTGGAGTGGCATGGACTAGAGATGTGGGACCCCTTCAAGATGATGAAGACAAATGATTGGCTCAAGCTCAAAGCTCAGGACTCTACATTTTTCATTTTAGTGATCCAAGATCACATTGAGTCCATAGGAAAGCCAATACTATTAAGAGGGGATGAGGTGTTGCTTAATGCTTGCTCTCAAAGTGCTTAGTGATATGCTCCAAAGCCCTCAACCACTTTCTCACATCCACATTTGTCCCAAACCAAAAGTCAAACTCGGCCCCACCGAAACTTTCTATCCGGCACCACCGAGTTCTCTTGACATAGCCACTGCCAGAAACCCTAATCAATTCGGTCTCACCGATGGGATCTCGGTCTCACCGAGATGGGCTTGCAAACTCTCTGTTGCCTATTGCATTAATTTCGGTCTCACCGAAATATGAAATCGGTCCACCGAGTTTGCTTCCAACTCTTTGTTTGTCTATTACCAAAATCGGTCCCACGAGTTTGTGTAATCGGTCTCACCGAGATTATGTTATGCCCTAACCCTAATGGAATCGGTCCCACCGAGTTGATCATGTCGGTCCCACCAAAAATCCTAACGTTCACATTTTGAACTAAATTGGTCTTGACCGAGTTTTATAATTCGGTCCCACCGAGTTTGGTGATTTGTGTGTAATGGTAGATTTTGTGTGGAGGCTATATATACCCCTCCACCCACTCTTCATTCGTGGAGAGAGCCATCAGAACATGCCTACACTTCCAACATACATTTTCTGAGAGAGAACCACCTACACTTGTGTTGAGGTCAAGATATTCCATTCCAACCACATAAATCTTGATCTCTAGCCTTTCTCAAGTTGCTTTCCACTCAAATCATCTTTCTACCAAATCCAATCCTATGAGAGAGAGTTGAGTGTTGGGGAGACTATCATTTGAAGCACAAGAGCAAGGAGTTCATCATCAACACACCATCTATTACCTTTTGGAGAGTGGTGTCTCCCAGATTGGCTAGGTGTCACTTGGGAGCCTCTGTCAAGATTGTGGAGTTGAACCAAGGAGTTTGTACGGGCAAGGAGATCGCCTACTTTGTGAAGATCTACCCTAGTGAGGCAAGTCCTTCATGGGCGATGGCCATGGTGGGATAGACAAGGTTGCTTCTTCGTGGACCCTTCGTGGGTGAAGACCTCCGTGCACTCGCGCAACCGTTACCCTTTGTGGGTTGAAGTCTCCATCAACGTGGATGTACGATAGCACCACCTATCGGAACCCCGCCAAAAATCTTCGTGTCTCCAATTGCGTTTGCACACTCCACTCCCATCCCTTTGCATTGTTGCAACTTACATGATTTACTTTCCGCTGCTCATATACTCTTCTCATGCTTGCTTGATATGTATTGTGAATGTTTAAAGTGCCAAAACTTCACTTCAACTTAAAGAAATTAAAAACTGTAACTTTTCTTGCTAAGAGTCTATTCCCCCCCCCCCCCTATAGACACCTCTTCTCGATCCTTTCAGGTGTCGACCGTTGGGTCTAGTTGTGCCCCGATAGATGTTGCCTTCTTAGGGTCTGTTGGATGGACTTGGAATTTGACTATTTCTTCTGTTGGTTTGAAAGAGGTGGATTTGGGTCGTTTGTCCAAGATTACGTCGTCCCTATCCAACATGGAGCATAATGTGGTTAATTCTTCGGCCGCGAGGGCTTCAGATAATGCCTCAAGGGCCAGGTGAGGGAGTCCTGGATTGGGGGGTGTTCGGGTAGCCAGACTATACCTTCAGCCCGACTCCAGGACTATGAAGATACAAGATTGAAGACTTCGTCCCGTGTCCGGATGGGACTTTCCTTGGCGTGGAAGGCAAGCTTGGCGATGCGGATATTCAAGATCTCCTACCATTGTAACCGACTTTGTGTAACCCTAACCCTCTCCGGTGTCTATATAAACTGGAGGGTTTTAGTCCGTAGGACAACTTCATCATACAACAATCATACCATAGGCTAGCTTCTAGGGTTTAGCCTCCTTGATCTCGTGGTAGATCTACTCTTGTACTACCCATATCATCAATATTAATCAAGCAGGACGTAGGGTTTTACCTCCATCAAGAGGGCCCGAACCTGGGTAAAACATTGTGTCCCTTTCTCCTGTTACCATCCGGCCTAGACGCACAGTTCGGGACCCCCTACCCGAGATCCGCCGGTTTTGACACCGACATTGGTGCTTTCATTGAGAGTTCCTCTGTGTCGTCGCTTTTAGGCCCGATGGCTCCTTCGATCATCAACAACGATGCAGTCCAGGGTGAGACTTTTCTCCCCGGACAGATCTTCGTCTTCGGCGGCTTCGCACTGCGGGCCAATCGCTTGGCCACCTTGAGCAGATCGAAAGCTACGCCCCTGGCCATCAGGTCAGGTTTGGAAGCCTAAACTACACGGCTGACATCCGCGGGGACTTGATCTTCGACGGATTCGAGCCACAGCCAAGCGCGCCGCACTGTCTCGATGGGCATGATATAGCTCTGCCGCCGAGCAGCGCTTTGGAGGCCGCACACGCACCGGTTCCGACCATTGATTCGGAGCCTACTGCGCCGATCGAGGATCAGCGGTTAGACGCTGCCTCAGGGGCTGCGATCTCAGAGGCGATCGAGCCGAACTCCAGCCCCGCACTCCGCATGGCCCGTGACTCCGAAGAGCCGGATTCCTCTCCGAACTCCGTGCCCCCCGCGCCCCCGCCGATCGAATCCGATTGGGCGCCGATAATGGAGTTCACCGCCGCGGACATCTTTCAGCACTCGCCCTTCGGCGACATCCTGAATTCTCTAAAGTCTCTCTCTTTATCAGGAGAGCCCTGGCCGGACTACGGTCAGCAAGGTTGGATGGACGATGAAGAAATTCAAAACCCACCCACCACCCACTTCGTAGCCACTGTCGATGACTTAACCGACATGCTCGACTTCGACTCCGAAGACATCGACGGTATGGACGACGATGCAGGAGACAACCAAGAACCAACGCCTATAGGGCATTGGACAGCCACCTCATCTCACGATGTGTACATGGTGGATACCCCTAAAGGAAGCAACAACGAGGAAAACGGGGATGGAAAGAGGGATCGATCTCTCGAAAAACAATCAAAGCGTCGGCGTAAACGCCGACCAAGCCCCGCCTCGATAAAGACCCAGCCATAGAGCAGGATGAGCCGGTAGACGACGAGCATGCCTTAGAGCAACCGTCCCAAGACAACCCGGATAGAGAAACCGAACATCCCTCCCCCGGCGAAAATGGCATTCCGGACGACCCTACGCCGGACAAGCCCACGAAGCAGAAGAACCTCCACAAACGGCTCGTTGCAACCGCACGCAGCCTGAAAAAGCAGAAGCGGAAGCTAAAGACTGCGGAAGATGCACTCAGGATCAGATGGAGTAAAGTAATCAATACCGCAGACAAATACGGCGGCAGTCGCCGCACTAAAAGCTATCCGAGGAGAAAACTACTGCCTGAATTCGACGAGGAGGCCTTAGAGCCCTCGCATTCAAAAAGTAAGAAAGCCACACGGTCGGATAGACGACCCCAGGGCCAGCTTAAAGCGGCAAGCAGCGCCGCACTTAAGCCGGTATGCGACCCACTTAAGGATTCGCATCATGGCCCAGCCAGGTCCATTTACGGGCCAAGAAAGCAAGCTCTCGTAAGCAATGCAATAAAGCCATTATCAGAATCGC
>NC_053028.1:402359721-402371561 GCF_003073215.2 Triticum urartu | reverse complement strand
TATCTTTTATGCATCTTATCTTGCTTTGATTGACGGTAGCATTATAAGATGATCTCTCACTAAATTATCAAGAAGTGTTCTCCCTGAGTATGCACCGTTGCCAAAGTTCGTCGTGCCCAGACACCACGTGATGATCGGGTGTGATAAGCTCTACGTCCATCTACAACGGGTGCAAGCCAGTTTTGCACACGCAAGAATACTCAGGTTATACTTGACGAGCCAAGCATATACAGATATGGCCTCGGAACACGGAGACCGAAAGGTCGAGCGTGAATCATATAGTAGATATGATCAACATAGTGATGTTCACCAATGAAACTACTCCATCTCACGTGATGATCGGACATGGTTTAGTTGATTTGGATCACGTAATCACTTAGAGGATTAGAGGGATGTCTATCTAAGTGGGAGTTCTTAAGTAATATGATTAATTGAACTTAAATTTATCATGAACTTAGTCCTGGTAGTATTTTGCAAATTATGTTGTAGATCAATAGCTCGCGTTGTTGCTTCCCTGTGTTTATTTTGATATGTTCCTAGAGAAAATTGTGTTGAAAGATGTTAGTAGCAATGATGCGGATTGGATCCGTGATCTGAGGTTTATCCTCATTGCTGCACAGAAGAATTATGTCCTTGATGCACCGCTAGGTGACAGACCTATTGCAGGAGCAGATGCAGACGTTATGAACGTTTGGCTGGCTCAATATGATGACTACTTGATAGTTTAGTGCACCATGCTTAACGGCTTAGAATCGGGACTTCAAAGACGTTTTGAACGTCATGGACCATATGAGATGTTCCAGGAGTTGAAGTTAATATTTCAAGCAAATACCCAAGTTGAGAGATATGAAGTCTCCAACAAGTTCTATAGCTAAAAGATGGAGGAGAATCGCTCAACTAGTGAGCATGTGCTCAGATTGTCTGGTGTACTACAATCGCTTGAATCAAGTGGGAGTTAATCTTCCAGATAAGATAGTGATTGACAGAATTCTCTAGTCACCATCACCAAGTTAGTAGAACTTCGTGATGAACTATGATATGCAAGGGATAACGGAAACGATTCCCAAGCTCTTCGTAATGCGGAAATTGACGAAGGTAGAAATCGAGAAAAAACATCAAGTGTTGATGGTAGACAAGACCACTAGTTTCAAGAAAAGGGCAGAGGGAAGAAGGGGAACTTCAAGAAGAACAGCAAGCAAGTTGCTGCTCAAGTGAAGAAGCCCAAGTCTGGTCCTAAGCCTGAGACTAAGTGTTTCTACTGCAAAGGGACTGGTCACTGGAAGCGGAACTACCCCAAGTGATTGGCAGATAAGAAGGATGGCAAAGTGAACATAAGTATATTTGATATACATGTTATTGATGTGTACTTTACTAGTGTTTATAGCAACCCCTCAGTATTTGATACTAGTTCAGTTGCTAAGATTAGTAACTCGAAACGGGAGTTGCAGAATAAACAGAGACTAGTTAAGGGTGAAGTGACGATGTGTGTTGGAAGTGGTTCCAAGATTGATATGATCATCATCGCACACTCCCTATACTTTCGGGATTAGTGTTGAACCTGAATAAGTGTTATTTGGTGTTTGCGTTGAGCATGAATATGATTTGATCATGTTTATTGTAATATGGTTATTCATTTAAGTAAGAGAATAAATTGTTGTTCTGTTTACATGAATAAAACCTTATATGGTTACACACCCAATGAAAATAGTTCGTTGGATCTCGATCGTAGTGATACACATAATCATAATATTGAAACCAAAAGATGCAAAGTTAATAATGATAGTGCAACTTATTTGTGGCACTGCCGTTTAGGTCATATTGGTGTAAAGCGCATGAAGAAACTCCATGCTGATGGGATTTTGGAATCACTTGATTATGAATCACTTGATGCTTGCGAACCATGCCTCATGGGCAAGATGACTAAGACTCCGTTCTTCGGAGCGAGCAACTGACTTATTGGAAATAATACATACTGATGTATGCGGTCCGATGAGTGTTAAGGCTCACGGCAAGTATCGTTATTTTCTGAACTTCACAGATGATTTGAGCAGATATGGGTATATCTACTTGATGAAACATAAGTCTGAAACATTTGAAAAGTTCAAAGAATTTCAGAGTGAAGTGGAAAATCATCGTGACAAGAAAATAAAGTTTCTACGATCTGATCGCGGAGACAAATATTTGAGTTACGAGTTTGGTCTTCAGTTAAAACAATGTGAAATAGTTTCACTACTCACGCCACCTGGAACACCACAGCATAATGGTGTGTCCGAAACGTCATAACCGTACTTTATTAGATATAGGTGCGATCTATGATGTCTCTTATCGATCTACCACTATCATTTTGGGGTTATGCATTAAAGACAGCTGCATTCACGTTTAAAAGGGCACCATCTAAGTCCGTTGAGACGACACAATCTGAACTGTGGTTTGGCAAGAAACCAAAGTTGTCGTTTCTTAAAGTTTGGGATTGTGATGCTTATATGAAAAAGTTTCATCCTGATAAGCTCAAACCCAAATCGGAGAAATATGTCTTCATAGGATACCCAAAGGAGACTGTTGGGTACACCTTCTATCACAAATCCGAAGGCAAGACTTTTGTTGCTAAATTCGGAGTTTTTCTAGAGAAGGAGTTTCTCTTCGAAAGAAGTGAGTGGGAGGAAAGTAGAACTTGATGAGGTAACTGTACCTGCTCCCTTATTGGAAAGTAGTTCATCACAGAAATCTGTTCCTGTGACTACTACACCAATTAGTGAGGAAGCTAATGATGATGATCATGTAACTTCAGATCAAGTTACTACCAAATCTCGTAGGTAAACCAGAGTGAGATCCACACCAGAGTGGTACGGTAATCCTATTCTGGAAGTCATGTTACTAGACCATGACGAACTTGCGAACTATGAGGAAGCGATGATGAGCCCAGATTCCGCGAAATGGCTTTGAGGCCATGAAATCTGAGATGAGATCCATGTATGAGAACAAAGTATGGACTTTGTTGACTTGCCCGATGATCGGCAAGCCATAGAATAAATGGATCTTCAAGAGGAAGACGGACGCTGATGTAGTGTTACTATCTACAAAGCTTGAATTGTCGCAAAAGGTTTTCGACAAGTTCAAGGTGTTGACTACGATGAGGTTTTCTCACTCGTATCTATGCTTAAGTCTGTCCGAATCATGTTAGCAATTGCCGCATTTTATGAAATCTGGCAAATGGATAAACAAAACTGCATTCCTTAATGGATTTATTAAAGAAGAGTTGTATATGATGCAACCAGAAGGTTTTGTCAATCCTAAAGGTGCTAACAAAATATGCAAGCTCCAATCCATCTATGGACTGGTGCAAGCATCTCGGAGTTGGAATATACGCTTTGATAGTTGATCAAAGCATATAGTTTTATACAGACTTGCGGTGAAGCCTGTATTTACAAGAAAGTGAGTGGGAGCACTACACATTTCTGATAAGTATATGTGAATGACATATTGTTGATCGGAAATAATGTAGAATTTCTGGCATAAAGGAGTGTTTGAAAGGAGTTTTTCAAAGAAAGACCTCGTAAGCTGCTTACATATTGAGTATCAAGATCTATAGAGATAGATCAAGACGCTTGATAAGTTTTTTCAATGAGTACATACCTTGACAAGATTTTGAAGTAGTTCAAAATGGAACAGTCAAAGAAAAGTTCTTGCCTGTGTTACAAGGTGTGAAATTGAGTAAGACTCAAAGCCCGACCACGGCAGAAGATAGAAAGAGAATGAAAGTCATTCCCTATGCCTCAGCCATAGGTTCTATAAAGTATGCCATGCTGTGTACCAGATCTATTGTATACCCTACACTGTGTTAAGCAAGGGAGTACAATAGTGATCTAAGAGTAGATCACTGGACAACGGTCAAAATTATCCTTAGTGGAATAAGGAAATATTTCTCAATTATGGAGGTGACAAAAGGTTCGTCGTAAAAAGTTACGTCGATGCAAGTTTTGACACAGATCTGGATGACTCTAAGTCTCGATCTAGATACATATTGAAAGTGGGAGCAATTAGCTAGAGTAGCTCCGTGCAGAGCATTGTAGACATAGAATTTTGCAAAATACATACGGATCTGAATTTGGCAGGCCCGTTGACTAAATTTCTCTCACAAGCAAAACATGATCACTCTTTGGGTGTTAATCACATAGCGATGTGAACTAGATTATTGAATCTAGTAAACCCTTTGGGTGTTAGTCACATGGAGATGTGAACCAATCACATAAAGATGTGAACTATTGGTGTTAATCACATAGCGATGTGAACTAGATTATTGACTCTAGTGCAAGTGGGAGACTGAAGGAAATATGCCCTAGAGGCAATAATAAAGTTATTATTTATTTCCTTATATCATGATAAATGTTTATTATTCATGCTAGAATTGTATTAACCGGAAACATAATACATGTGTGAATACATAGACAAACAGAGTCACTAGTATGCCTCTACTTGACTAGCTCGTTAATCAAAGATGGTTATGTTTCCTAACCATGAACAATGAGTTGTTATTTGATTAACGGATCACATCATTAGTTGAATGATCTGATTGACATGACCCATTCCATTAGCTTAGCACCCGATCGTTTAGTATGTTGCTATTGCTTTCTTCATGACTTATACATGTTCCTATGACTATGAGATTATGCAACTCCCGTTTGCCGGAGGAACACTTTGTGTGCTACCAAACGTCACAACGTAACTGTGTGATTATAAAGGAGCTACAGGTGTCTCCAAAGGTATGTTGGGTTGGCGTATTTCGAGATTAGGATTTGTCACTCCGATTGTCGGAGAGGTATCTCTGGGCCCTCTCGGTAATGCACATCACATAAGCCTTGCAAGCATTACAACTAATATGTTAGTTGTGAGATGATGTATTACGGAACGAGTAAAGAGACTTGCCGGTAACGAGATTGAACTAGGTATTGGATACCGACGATCGAATCTCGGGCAAGTAACATACCGATGACAAAGGGAACAACGTATGTTGTTATGCGGTCTGACCGATAAAGATCTTCGTAGAATATGTAGGAGCCAATATGGGCATCCAGGTCCCGCTATTGGTTATTGACCGGAGACGTGTCTCGGTCATGTCTACATTGTTCTCTAACCCGTAGGGTCCGCACGCTTAAGGTTACGATGACAGTTATATTATGAGTTTATACATTTTGATGTACCGAAGTTTGTTCGGAGTCCCGGATGTGATCACGGACATGACGAGGAGTCTCGAAATGGTCGAGACGTACATATTGATATATTGGAAGCCTATGTTTGGATATCGGAAGTGTTCCGGGTGAAATCGGGATTTTACCGGAGTACCGGGAAGATTACCGGAACCCCCCGGGAGCTAAATGGGCCATGATGGGCCTTAGTGGAAAAAAAGAAGAGGCAGCCCTACATGGGCTGTGCGCCTCCCACTTCCCCTAGTCCTATTAGAACTAGGAGAGGTGGCCGGCCCCCTCTCTCTCTTTTCCCCCTCCGCGAATCCTATTCCAACTAGGATTGGGGGGGAATCCTACTCCCAGAGGGAGTAGGACTCTCCTGGCGCACCCCTTGTGGCCGGCCAGCCTCCCCCCTTTGGTCCTTTATATACTGAGGTAGAGGCACCCTAGAACACACAAGTTGATCCACGTGATCTATTCCTTAGCCGTGTGCGGTGCCCCCAGCCACCATATTCCTCGATAATACTGTAGCGGAGTTTAGGCAAAGCCCTGCTGCTGTAGTGCATCAAGATCGTCACCACGCCGTCGTGCTGACGGAACTCTTCCCCGACACTTTGCTGGATCGGAGTCCGGGGATCGTCATCGAGCTGAACGTGTGCTCGAACTCGGAGGTGCCGCAGTTTGGGTACTTGATCGGTTGGATCGTGAAGACGTACGACTACTTTCTCTACGTCGTGTCAGCGCTTCCGTGGTCGGTCTGCGTTGGGTACGTAGATAACACTCTCCCCTCTCGTTGCTATGCATCACCATGATCTTGCGTGTGAGCGTAGAATTTTTTTGAAATTACTACGAAACCCAACACAACATGCAACAAAGAGTCACTCAAAGTCACTGTCTGGTGTCAAAACCGGCGGATCTCGGGTAGGGGGTCCCGAACTGTGCGTCTAGGCCGGATGGTAACAGGAGACGAGGGACACAATGTTTTACCCAGGTTCGGGCCCTCTTGATGGAGGTAAAACCCTACGTCCTGCTTGATTGATATTGATGATATGGGTAGTACAAGAGTAGATCTACCACGAGATCAAGGAGGCTAAACCCTAGAAGCTAGCCTATGGTATGATTGTTGTATGATGAAGTTGTCCTACGGACTAAAACCCTCCGGTTTATATAGACATCGGAGAGGGTTAGGGTTACACGAAGTCGGTTACAATGGTAGGAGATCTTGAATATCCGCATCGCCAAGCTTGCCTTCCACGCCAAGGAAAGTCCCATCCGGACACGGGACAGAGTCTTCAATTCTTGTATCTTCATCGTCCTGGAGTCCGGCTGAAGGTATAGTCCGGCTACCCGGACACCCCCTAATCCAGGACTCCCTCAGTAGCCCCCGAACCAGGCTTCAATGACGACGAGTCCGGCGTGCAGATTGTCTTCGGCATTGCAAGGCGGGTTCCTCCTCCAAACTTCATAGAAGATTTTGTAACAAAGAGTGTCCGGCTCTGCAAAATAAGTTTCCACATATTGCCATAGAGAGAATAATATTAACAATCTAATCTGCTGACGTATTCCAGCGTGACATCACACTACGGCCAAGCTATTCGAAATCGTTTACTTCTCCACCTCAGCATGTTTTGCGAGGCGGTTTCCTTGGCACGTCTTGTCAAAGCAGAGATCGTGTCCCCTTTATTTACGGGATTCTCATCAATACGGACGTGGGTAACCCAATCGTGCCCGTTAGCATGTCTTCTCGATTAAAGGCGAGTCCCAAACGGTTACGGGGAGGGCTCCTGGTATTCAACCTCTTATAAAGAGACCAAGGCCTTACTCCTTTTCTCCAATCTCAAACAGTTCGCCCGTCGCCTCGAGTTCCAACACCCTAGGCTCCAGATTCCAGGCGCTTCGGACCTTCGACAATGTCCGGTTCCGACCTTCAAGGCCGATGGATGCCCTCCTCCGTCACGGAGGAGGACGTGCTAAAGTTGAGAGAGGCTAAGTTCTTGACCGCCGAAATTTCGCATAGGTTGCCTGCTCAAAGGCAGGCTATTCCCAGTCCCCAGCCTGAGAGCGTAGTGTTCATGTCTCACTTCCTTCGGGGTTTAGGCTTCCCGATGGATCCCTTCGTGAGGGGGCTGATGTTCTATTATGGGCTGGAATTTCATGACCTAGCTCCGGAGTCCATCCTCCACATTTCCTCATTCATTGTTGTGTGCGAAGCGTTCCTCCGTGTTACTCCTCACTTCGGATTATGGCTCAAGACTTTTGGAGTGGAGCCGAAGATGATCGAGGGACGGCACGCAGAGTGCGGAGGCGCTGTCATAAGTAAGAATGCTGATGCTCCATGGCCCGAGGGCTCCTTTCAAGAGGAGCTCGGCTTGTGGCAACGAGAGTGGTTCTATATCACTGCTCCCAGGAGCGCCAAGTGGGTAGCGCCTCCTGCCTTTCGCTCGGGTCCCCCACCACGGCTAGCATCATGGGTCAACAAAGGATTAGATTGGGGGTTATCCAAAGACGTGCCCCTGTTGCAGGGCCGCATTAGGGATCTCTTAGAAAGAGACCTCAACCTGGTCAAGGTGACGCAGGTCATGCTGATTCGCCGAACATTTCCCGGCAAACGTCGCTCCCTTCGTCTGTGGGAGTTTAATCCGGAGGGACCACGAGCTCTCCAGCATTTTATGGGCGCAACGCCCGTGGAGATGTATAAAATGTTCTTCGCATCACAAGCAATGTGTCCGGATTTGACCGAGGAAGCAGGTTTAAGCTGCAATCGCCCGGATACTCAAGTAAGTAACCTTGTGCCCGGACTCGCTATCCGTAAAATTGTCATAAACTCGCCCCTAAAAGAGCTATCCTTTTAAACAGGAGTGGGTAGCGAAGGCGAAGCTGATCAGGTGTCCGGCTCCCCTTCCTGAGACCAGGCCGGATCCCGTGCTAGTCAGGATGTTGAAGATCGTGCCTTTGGAGGGAAGTGAGGGGGAGGACAAGGAAACTATGGCCTCCTCGAAGGAGGCTGCTCCGAAGGGAGGAACCGACAATTCCTCTCCTAAGGGGAAGAAGAGGGCCGCCTCTGACGACCCGGAGACCATGGCCTCAAAGCGGGGGAAAAGTCCTCGTCAGAGGGTCCGACGCCGGGGAGATCCTCGGCCGAACTACGCCCTCAAAGGGATCAGCCCTCCAGCGAGCCGTAAGTAGAGAAAGATTTTCCTTTAGAGGGATGAGAGAAATCCTTGCTTTTATCTGAGAAGATTAACCGAAATTTTACTTTGTAGCTCGGACCTCAGCCCTTCTCAGCAGAGCTCGTCTTCGGGGGATCTTCTTCCGGAGATGATGGAGAGTGGAACGCCTCCCCCTGCCGTACCGCCTAGCGCGAGGCGGGCGACCCTGAGGTGTCGTTCGCGGAGGGTTTCTCCGAATCCGGCAGGGGTGGAAGGTAGCCATATGGCCCCCAAGGTTCTCCGCGTCGCCTTCGATGGAGGTCATAGGACGAGTCCGGCACCGTCTGGTGCGTGGTCGGAGGAGCTGATGATTCTGCTGGGGCGAGCTTCTATCTCAGAGGAGCACTGTGATTGGAAGGATTTTTCCGCGGAAAGCGGATTGCACGAGGCCGTCAGAAGTTTGCTGACGGGTTTTGAGGTACGTTTGATAATGTACTTCTTTGTCAGTTGTGCATAAACAAGATGCGCCGTGTGTAGATAGTAGCCCCTGAGACTCTGTGCGTTGTCAAAATTGACGGCGCGCAGAGGATCATAATCCCAGGTCTAATTCTTTGTATATAGGTGGCGAAGTGTCCGGAATCGAGCCGAACTGATCTATAAGCGGCAACTTGACGTGGCAGATGCCGACATCGCGCTCGTCAACGAAGCGACTTGATGATGCTCAAGGTATGCAATTCCTCAGGCGGCATCTGGTAAGAGGAGCTTTTATGCCAGTATCTTACAATGTGTGTGCTTGACGCAGATGGTGCGGCCGCCATGGAGAGTCTCCGGGCGGAACTTGCCCGAGCTAAGGAACAAGCCAGGACAAGTGATGCGTCTGCCGAGAAGGCACTTGAAGAGCTGAGAGCCGAACAGGCTGCTCACTGCCGAAGCAAGAAGGAGATGGCCGAGATGGCCGTGAAGTTAAAAAGCGCTGCTGACCGTTGCAAGTCTCTTGAGAAAGAAGACCGGGCGAGACAAACGGACTTAGAGAAGGCCGTTGTTGATGCCAAGGACGCTCGCTCTGCGATGAGAGCTGCGAAGGAGGAGCTGCGTCAGGCCGGACAGATTGCGGCTGGAAAGCCCTTTATGCTGCGGAGGAAGTTTTGCGATCCGAAGTTTGCTCCATTGGACCGGATGTGGAGTGCGAAAGGACACCTATCTGGATTTGGCAGCGAGTGCTGCTGATGCGACCGAACACTTTCGAGATAAGAAGATCGCGAAGTGGAAAGGCTTTTCTGGTCGTAGTTCCACAATCCAGAGCGTCCACTGGCAGTGGACGATCGTCTGGCTCAATGGGCTGAACTGAATAGATTGTCCGGACTCGCCATGAAGTACGTCATGGGTCATCTATGGCCGGGGAGATCGGAGCCGAAGAGTTATTTCGGCTTGGTGCAGCAATTCCTTGGCGTGGTGCCACGTATCGATGCGATGAAGAGGTCAACATGCATAGAGGGCGCACGGATGGCTCTTTCCCGTGTCAAGACATACTTGGCGGAGATGGAGACCACCGTTGTTGCATCCCGAGATTCGGACCAAAGCCGAGTACCCTCCGAGCACTATTTTCAGGAAGTCCTTGAAGGCGCTCGTGTAATAGAGACGCAGTGCTCGAAGGATGCTATGTTCTGATAGCATATGTAATTATGAAGCAATATTTTGATGAATTGTAGTAGCC
Organism: Triticum urartu; assembly: GCF_003073215.2. NCBI lineage: Eukaryota > Viridiplantae > Streptophyta > Magnoliopsida > Poales > Poaceae > Triticum > Triticum urartu. The sequence goes on along the minus strand of NC_053028.1, from coordinate 402,361,515 downwards.
TTTTATACTTGTGCCTACAAGTATGTGGAACACCTCCTGTGCGGCCGTTTTAAGATATACATACAAAATCTGAAAGATGGCAGTCGTTGGCTTCAGCCCCCACGCACATAGTGCGGGGGTGCTCGCAGAAGGCGCATTTTCACACTTAATCCAACGTCTTGGTCCTACAAAGGAGGTGATAGCGCAGCGAGCTAGGCAACCGGACTATAATGCTTTAACACTTTCACTTAGCCATAGGAGCTTGACAATGGGACTATTTAGGTAGCCCCTGGTGGCGACTGCGCTCGCCCGAATTCGGGGCGCGTATGTGCCTGGCCGGGAAACGGCCCTTTGTTAATGCGGGGGAATCCTATAGATTCCGGAGAGTCATCGAGTGGTTGACCAGTCTCACGCCATATCATGACAGTCGGTTTTCGGCTTTCTCTACTGAGGTGCTCGCCTGGCCGAACCAGGGCACAATCGAGTAGTTCTCCTGGTGCCGCCTTAGCCGATAGAGCGGAACGTAAGGCGGCCGAACACAGGAGCCGGGCAACCCAACATTTGACCAAAATCATGACTCGGAGCTGATGCATATAAGGCCAAACTCGCGACGCCGAACACTCCCTAAGGTATTCGGTCTTTATGAGAGCGGGCGAGGTAACGCTCTAGGTATAAGCCCCTAGTGTCCAGGTACGCGCAAGAATTCTGACGTGGCCACATGCCAAGACGCCAGCCTCCTCCTTGGTCATAGAACCAGGGGATGTGTATCAACAAGAGACAGTAAAAAAGGTTTACGCAGGGTCTTAATCTGAAAAGAATCCTTGGAACGGGTCCCTACTGCACGTCTGCGCCTGTGTCTCCGTTGTGCCGTATCCTGGACGGGCGCAGCACGACGTTCATCTGTAAAAAAGAGAGCAACTAAGTTGAAAAAGGGGCGTGCCGAACAAAAGTTATATGAAATAAACAAAGTGTAAAGTAAAATATGGAAAATTGAGCTTTATTGTCTCTTATTTTATACGTGTGAAGCCCCTAGTGCAGGGGTATATGGCCACTAAGCCTTTATCAATGATACTTTGTGCCAGACTCCGCTCTATCCATGTCCGTGGTCTTTAATGAACCTGTCTGATGTTCTGGCTGGTGAACATTGTTGTGGGGCTGTTAAAGCGGCCGCACAATCCTCCGCTGGGGGAGGCGCCCTTACTGCTTCCCGTTAAGGAGATGATGCCGCGTGGACCGGGCATCTTAAGCGTAAGAGATGCATAATGCGGTATTGCGTTAAAGCGAGCGAAAGCTTCGCGTCCCAGCAGTGCTTGATAGCGACTTGAGAATGGGACGATGTAGAAAGTCAGTTTTTCATGACAGAAGTTATTGGCAGAGCCGAAAATAACCTCGAGCCGGAGAAAACCCATGCAATGGGTGTCCAGACCTGGCGTTTCTCCTTAAAAGGAGGTTTTGGGTCGATCCCCATGTGGTGGATTGAGTCATATATATCAGGTTGAGTCCACTGCCACCGTCCATAAGGACATTTGAAAACTGGAGTCCGCCAATTATTGGATCGAGTACAGGGCAGTCCAGCCTGGGTTCCTGTACTTCTAGAATAATCCAGATGATCGAAGATGATTGGTTTTGACAACCAGTGGCGGGATTCCTTTTGGGATAGACCGTGGGGCGCGTACCTTTATGGGCGCCGCACGTTTTGTTATGTGGAGTAAGTTTACTGTTTTTACTTCTTGTGGGAAATTCTTTTGTTTCCCGGTACTTGCTTTTGGGGTTCGTCCTCGTCTTCGCTTGGTGTATCGAGCCCCTTGTGTTCGG
>NC_053028.1:402342239-402358721 GCF_003073215.2 Triticum urartu | reverse complement strand
TAGGTATATCGGCCTTCTTCCACTGCAGCAGCTCGGTAGCGCCGCCATCGAATTCCTTCGGGCCTTCAATTAGCTGTACTTCATCAGATGTGGATTGATACTGCCTCGACATCAAACCAATTCGAGCAAGGAGGACTATGCGCAAGTTTCCTTCATCCACAGCAGCTTCTTGGAATAAGTCTGCAACGACCTTCAGAGCAAATCCTCCATCACCACTCACCTTGAGCAACGTCCAGACCGCTCATGAACTTCTGATGGGCAAGTGGACTGCACGGGTGAACACAAAAGTTCTGCAAACCGACGAGAGGGGAACTTCTTCATGCAAACGCAAGAAAGCACTACAACACGAGGTAAGAAGTACACTCCCTCAACTATCTCAGTTTACTTATTCTGGAAAAAGCAGTACACGTAGTCCAGTACGCCTCCAAAAATGATGCAGTGTGGTTGCTTCAGTTCGTCGTGGAGAAAAATGCAGTGCACTTGCTCGGTTATGCAGTATGCTTGCATAGGTTCATTATGGATAACGATGCAGTGTGGTTGCTTCAGTTCACCTAGCGGGGTGATGCAGTCAGCGTGCAATACTTCGTAGTACCCATTCAAACACATTGAAGTTCAAATTATTCAGTTCATATAACCTGACAATGCAGCTTGGTTCTTTTGTGCAGGAAATGACGTTCAGCAGATACAAAATGCCACGCATAATTGACAACACTGAGAACAACAACTTTTAGAAGAGTAAGGCTTCTTCTGAAAGAGATACTGGCCAGGTTACACCTGAGATTCCTTGAGGATTCTTCACGACAACAAACAGGGTGCAAAACTCTCCGGAAGAGGATTTTTTTCTAGGAAGAAGAGGCAGTCGAAGATGACGATGATGTCACATTCTTATGGGAGGGCACTCACCAACATGAATATGACGATGATGACGATGAAGATGAGCCAATAACAGTTCCCAACCCAGACTATAAGCACGAGTTCACTACATTTGGACAGCATGTCCGAACAGACAATGATGATGTAGTTGAACATGATGTTGCAGTAGATGATGATTATGACTATGATGATGTGCCGCCACTCCAAAATTTTCAAACCAATCATCCGAGACATCGTCACAACACTGGATTACCACCACGTCCACCCGCTGCACCACAAAACAGAGCTCAGCGTCCACCTACTGCACCGAAAAACAGAGCTCCAAGTAGACCTGCTGCATCAACTTCGACACTGCGACCACCGACGGTGCCTTTGTCAGAAGTCAACGGCAGGTACAAATCCTCCTCACTATTGCCGCCGCGAGATCCTCAACTACACAGATCTGTTATAACTCCGCCATGTCCAATACAACCCGGCGAGCTGCAAACACCATCGGGTGTACGACTCTACACACATGTAAGTTTATGTCCTGAAAAAATAATAATATTTGCAGTCCATTCAGATAACATTATAGTGCACACTGATATTTCTTGTGAGGTTTGACCTAGCATCTAATACAGTCGATTCTTCTAAAAAATTAGGAACACTGCAATGCTTTATTAAACTCGTATGCACTCCTCGTATTTAAAAACAGAACAAAACAATTTATCTCATAGAGCATTGCACTTAAATGCAGGATAAAAACATGCCGCTGAACCTCATACCTGTCGGCGGAATGAAGTTAACCACATACGAAAAGGCATGGGACTTTTACAATAGTTATGCAAGATATGCAGGGTTTGGCATACGCAAGAGGTCAAAAGACATGACAAATGCCTAAATTGTCTGCTCAAGAGAAGGGACGCACAAGTAGACTGTGTCAGATTATCACCGGAAACGTCAGAAGACATCAAAAAGGATTGGCTGCAAGGCAAAGATTAGAGTCAAAAACAGGAAGGATGGTAAATTTGAGATAGAAATGGTTGAACTCAACCACAATCACAAGATGCTGGAAAGCCCCGAGATGCATTTACACATGCGATCGCACAAATAAGATGATCCTTTGATAGACCAGTTAGTGAAAGACATGCAACTGGACAACCACACACATGCTCAGATGATGTCAATGTTGTCGTGTCGAGGAAGTTGATGTGCTCAATGAAGATGAATAAGAAGAAGCAGCTAATCTAAAGCAAGCAGAGAAATCCCAACATGAAAATAGTGCCGAGCAAGTAGAAAATACCAAACACAAAGCAACTAGTGCTATAAAAAAATAAACAATTCTTCCACCTCCTGTTTCAAACACAAGAGGAAGGAAGAAAGGGGGCGACGCAACCCAGAAAAAGGTTGCAAACAAGGAGAAAAATGATGACAAAAACAGTAAGCCACAACCTAAGCTGGAAAGTGATGGTCACCCACTGGGAATAAGAAGGTGCAAGACATGTAATGAAATCAGCGGCCATAATTCCAGGACATGTACAAAAAGACATGAACAAGAAAAACGAGGACATGGCGATGCACAACCAAACATAAATTCCACTCACAGCACTAAGAAATGGATGAAACCGAGACGTTGTAGCATATGCAAAAAGAGGAAGACACACAATTCAAGAACCTGCCCCAAAAGAATAAGATCAGAAAATGAGGAAGACGAACAAGATGAGATCAAAGAAGAAGATGGTGACACAACTGAAGATGAAATGGCTTATGAAGAAGCAGATGAAGAAGAGGAGGAAGAACAAGAGAGTGAAGAGGACGAAAAACATGAAGAAACTGAAGGATTGGCTTATGAAGAAACATATGATGAAGAGGAGGAAGAGGAACAACAGAGTGAAGATAGTGAAGAGGACGAAGAACATGAAGAAACAATGCCAACAAGAGCACGAAAGGATGCAGTTCACAATGCTAGTAAACAAAAGCCGCAATCAACCAGCATGCGGGGAGCAAAGAAGGATGCAGTTCACAACACTAAAAAACAAAAGCCGCAATCAACCAGCACGCGGGGAGCAAAGAAGGATGCAGTTCACAGCACTGGAAAACGAAAGCCGCAAACAACCAGCACGCGGGGAGCAAAGAAGGATGCAGTTCATAAAGCTGAAAAACAAAAGCTGCCATCAACCAGCACACGAGGGGCTAAAAACACAACGGTGCAGAGACAAGAACCAGCAACACCGCCACGGAAAAGAAAAAAAAAGTGCGACATTAGACATGCTCCAGTCACCGCGGAGAAGCAGTAGGTTAACGACCAAATAGATGAACCTCAATAAATTAATCATATACATAGTAGTTTGCTTATCTGTACGACTTATGTATCAGTTTAAATTTTGTGTAAACACAAATTTCCTGCAGTACGCTTCGAACTATCATGCAATACTATAGACTAACTACATGTAGTACACACCATACAAATTGGGAAAAAAATGTGGAAACATATAGTATTCAGCTAACATATAAGCAGTTCACATTTTGTAACCATGTAAATACAAATTTCCCACTGAATAATAATTGAAGTGGTTCAGATCACAAAAGTACTTTTTACAAAACACATCAAAAAAGATGAAGCATTCAACACACAAAAGTACTTATTACAAATCAACCTCATAACCTTAACCAATCACGTCAAATGTGATTCTAATGGTACGATCCTCGAGTTCAACGAAGTTGAGGACAAAAACTTGCTCAGACTTCAGGCCACTATCAATGACAAATTCCCTCCACCCTTTCTGTAGAAACAGCCGCCCGTCAACGCCTACACGGTACTTGCCTGGTTTAAGGTGTCCATTAGCAAGTACAACTTGGAGAATTCCCTTCTTCTTGAGCCAAAGATACCTAATAGCTCGTTGGGGAATTTTCTGCAAAAAAAATTAAAACTGTTTGGCGACGATACTAGCAGTACAATTCTCATACTTTGCACAGACAAGTAAAAACCTACACACAGTACTGACACGAGCTAGATGAAGTGTAAAACAATCTAACAAGCAGTAGAGATTAAACGCAATCTAATATGCAGTACGGAACTTGGAAACAAGCAGTACACTTCTAACTATCATGAAGTTCTTGAGACTACTTGCATGTAGTACACACCGTACAAGCGGGGAAAATTTTGGAAACTATTACTGCTCATCTAGTATCTAAGCAGTTCACATACTGTAACCATGCAAACTAAAACACGAGCTCCATGCACACAAGCAAAAAAGTAAGAACAAGATATAAGTACAAAGTGCAGTACATTTCAATAAAAAAAATAAGTGTGTTCCTAAAAAACTAGAAGTTCAGAATAGTATGGAATTATACAAAAAAATAGAAAGCACAAAGAAAAAATCAGATCAAGCAAAAAATACCATCTTGTAGTGAGTCTGCACATCTGTTGGCGTCAGCTGATGGACAAAAGGACTTGTGTGGCCAAGGCCACAGCGAAGCAGGGCGGAATAGAACGCAGAAACATTGATGTGGCCCATATCCAATCCTTCCATGAATACTGTGCCATATCCAAGCTTCTCCGCTTGACCAACTCGGCACAAGACCTTGCCCCCACGACGAGCACGACGGGCCTGCGAGCAAGCTAAGAAATCACAGTGCATCGGCACACCACAACCATGGCCGCAGCAGGAGATATTCGCGCAGGGGCCTGGAGCCATGCAACAAAAACCTTGAAAAGGAAAAAAAATAAAGAAAGGCTGGAGAAAGGAGAGAAGTTGCGGCTAGAGGAGAAATGAACTGCAAAGGAAGGGTACAGGTTGTCCTACATTTATAGAAGAGGAATGCAAAAAGGTCAAAACTGAAAATTAAAGGGGAGTTAATGAAAATTATGTTACCTACAATGAAGGACAATCAATAAAGGCTTATGTTACCAATGAAAAAGGACCCAAAAGGTGTACTTTGACTGCAGAAATTCCCACGAACTAACAGCAAACCATTAAATAATAAATCTCTAAAAAATTATAATCCACGGACCATTTTATGCATGAAGTTCTCCAAGGAATTACCAGGAAGTTCACTATTTGTGTGCATGAAGTGCAGTACATGCTCAAAATGAAGCACAAGAGAAGCACTTTCTCGCAGTGTACAACGCAAAATTAGTGCACCTAATGTAGTCCTTAAATGTAAGTCATGCAGTCTGAGCGTTGGCGTAAGCAGTCACAACTTTGGCACAAGGAAGGATGCACGCAGTGCAAAATGTGTACACCTGCAGCACAGGACTACGACGAATGCAGTGCACATAGAGGCAGCAAAGCAGTGCACACCCGTAAACTAGAAAAAGGATAAGTAAGAGGAAAATCCATAAAGAAAAATGCTACCCATGCAGTGCACGAAAATGTAGCGCAAACATGTGTAGTGCAAAATGCATGCACATGTGATACGTCCATTTTGCATCATGCTTTTATATCGATATTTATTGCATTATGGGATGTTATTACACATTATGTCACAATACTTATGGCTATTATCTCTTATTTTACAAGCTTTACATAAAGAGGGAGAATGCCGACAGCTGGGATTCTGGGCTGGAAAAGGAGAAAATATTAGAGACCTATTCTACATAGCTCCAAAAGTCCTGAAACTCCCTGGAAGACGTTTTCTAAATATATAAAAAATACTGAGAGCAAGAACTTCACCAGGGGGGCCACACCCTGCCCATGAGGGTGGGGGCACGCCCTACCCCCTGGGAGCGCCCCTACCTCGTGGGCCCCCTGGTGGCCCTCCGGTGGCCATCTTCTGCTATATGAAGTCTTTCGATGGGAAAAATAAGAAGCCACCTTCTCGGACGAAACTCCGCCGCCACGAGGCGGAACGTTGGCGGAACCAATCTAGGGCTCTAGCGAAGCTGTTCTGTCGAGGAAACTTCCCTCCCGGAGGGGGAAATCATCGCCATCGTCATCACCAACGCTCCTCTCATCGGGAGAGGGCAATCTCCATCAACATCTTTATCAGCACCATCTCCTCTCAAAACCATAGTCCATCTCTTTTATCCAATTATTGTCTCCAAGTCCGGGATTGGTGCTATATTGCTAGTAGTGTTAATTACTCCTTGTAGTTGATGCTAGTTGTTTATTTGGTGGAAGATCATATGTTCAGATCCTATATGCATATTAATACCCCTCTGATTATGAACATGAATATGCTTTGTGAGTAGTTACGTTTGTTCCTGAGGACATGGGAGAAGTCTTGCTATTAGTAGTCATGTGAATTTGGTATTCGTTGATATTTTGATGAGATGTATGTTGTCTCTCCTCTAGTGGTGTTATGTGAACGTCGACTACATGACACTTCACCATTGTTTGGGCCTAGAGGAAGGCATTGGGGAGTAATAAGTAGATGATGGGTTGCTAGAGTGACAGAAGCTTAAACCCTAGTTTATGCGTTGCTTCGTAAGGGGCTGATTTGGATCCATATGTTTCATGCTATGGTTAGGTTTACCTTAATACTTTTGTTGTAGTTGTGGATGCTTGCAATAGAGGTTAATCATAAGTGGGATGCTTGTCCAAGTAAGGGTACAGTACCCAAGCACCGGTCCACCCACATACCAAATTATCAAAGTACCGAACGCGAATCATATGAACGTGATGAAAACTAGCTTGACGATATTCCCATGTGTCCTCGGGAGCGCTTTTCTATATAAGAGTTTGTCCAGGCTTGTCCTTTGCTACAAAAAGGATTGGGCCACCTTGCTGCACTTTATTTACTTTTGTTGTTTTCGTTACAAATTATCCTATCACAAAACTATCTGTTACCACTTATTTCAGTACTTGCAGAGAATACCTTGCTGGAAACTGCTTATCATTTCCTTCTGCTCCTCGTTGGGTTCGACACTCTTACTTATCGAAAGGACTACGATAGATCCCCTATACTTGTGGGTCATCAAGACTCTTTTCTGGCGCCGTTGCCGGGGAGTGAAGCGCCTTTGGTAGGAAAATTATATAGTGTGCTGAAATTTACTGTCACTTGTTACTATGGAAAGTAATCCTCTGAGGGGCTTGTTCGGGTGTATCTTCACCCCAACCAGTAGAGCAAAGAGTTGCTCCTCAACCTACTGAACCTACTAAAATATGAAAATTCTTTGAAATTCCTTCGGGTATGATAGAAAAACTGCTAGCTAATCCTTTTAGGAGATGGAACAAAACATCCTGATGAGCATCTAATATATGTGGATGAAGTTTGTGGATTATTTAAGCTTGCAGGTGTACCCGGAGATGTTGTTAAGAAGAAGGTCTTCCCTTTATCTTTGAAGGGAGATGCATCGACATGGTATAGGCTATGTGATGATATGGGGTCTTGGAATTACAAACGATTGAAATTGGAATTTCATCAGAAGTTTTATCCTATGCATCTTGTTCATCGTGATCGCAATTATACATATATAATTTTTGGCCTCGCGAAGGAGAAAGCATCGCTCAAGCTTGGGGGAGGCTTAAATCAATGTTATATTCATGCCCCAATCATGAGCTCTCGAGAAAAATGATTATTCAAAATTTATGCTCGGCTTTCTGATAACAATCGCACCATGCTTGATACTTCTTGTGCTGGCTCTTTTATGATGAAGACTATTGAATTCAAATGGGATTTATTGGAAAGAATTAAACACAACTCTGAAGATTGGGACCTCGACAAGTAAGGAGTCAGGTATGACACCTAGTTTTGATTGTGTTAAATCTTTTATGGATACCGATATTTTTCGTAAATTTAGCACTAAATATGGACTTGACTCTGAGATAGTAGCTTCCTTCTGTGAATCTTTTGCTACTTATGTTGATCTCCCCAAGGAGAAGTGGTTTAAATATCATCCTCCCATAGAAGTAAAAGTAGCTGCACCTATTAAAGTTGAAGAAAAGACTGTCACTTATAATGATCCTATTGTTCCTACTTCTTATGTTGAGAAACCACCTTTCCTGTTAGGATAAAGGATCATGCTAAAGCTTCAACTGTAGTTCGTAAAAGCAATATTAAAACTACACCTCCTGAGCAAGTTAAAGTTGAACCTAATATTGCTATTGTTAAAGATCTCTTGTCGATAATATTGATGGGCATGTTATTTATTTCTGTGATGAAACTGCTAGAATTGCTAAACCTGTGCTAAAGATAAACCTAGACCTGTGGTAGGCATGCCTGTTATTTCTGTTAAAATAGGAGATCATTGTTATCATGGCTTATGTGATATGGGTGCTAGTGCTAGTGCAATACCTTATTCTTTATACAAAGAAATTATGCATGATATTGCACCTGCTGAGATAGAAGATATTGATGTCACAATTAAACTTGCCAATAGAGATACTATTTCACCAATGGAATTGTTAGAGATGTTGAAGTCTTGTGTGGGAAAACTAAATATCCTGCTGATTTTCTTGTTCTTGGCTCCCCACAAGATAGCTTTTGTCCCATTATATTTGGTAGACCCTTTCCTGAACACTGTTAATGCTACCATAGATTGCAAAAGATGTTGTTACTATCGGTTTAGATGATATGACTCATGAATTTAATTTCTCTAAATTTAGTAGACAACACCGTGAAGAAGAATTACCTAGTAAGGATGAAATTATTGGTCTTGCTTCTATTGCCGTACCTCCTAGTGATCCTTTAGAACAATATTTGCTAGACCATGAAAATAATATGTTTATGAATGAAAGAAGGGAATTAGATGAAGTATTCTTTAAACAGGAACCTATTCTGAAAACAATTTACCTGTTGAAATCCTAGGGGATCCTCCTCCACCCAAGGGTGATCCCGTGTTTGAGCTTAAACCGTTACCTGATACTCTTAAATATGCTTATCTTGATGAGAAAAATATATCCTATTATTATTAGTGCTAACCTTTCAGAGCATGAGGAAGAGAGATTATTGAAAACTCTAAAGAAGCACCGTGCTGCTATTGGGTATACTCTTGATGATCTTAAGGGCATTAGTCCCACTCTATGTCAACATAAAATAAATTTGGAAGAAGATGCTAAACCAGTTCGTGATCATCAACGACGGCTGAATCCTAAAATGAAAGAAGTGGTAAGAAAGGAAATACTAAAGCTCCTTGAGGCAGGTATAATCTATCCCGTTTGCTGATAGTCAGTGGGTAAGTCCTGTCCATTGTGTCCCTAAGAAGGGAGGTATTACTGTCGTTCCTAATGATAAAGATGAATTGATTCCTCAAAGAATTATTACAGGTTATAGGATGGTAATTGATTTCCGCAAATTAAATAAGGCACTAAAAAGGATCATTACCCCTTACCTTTTATCGATCAAATGCTAGAAAGATTATCCAAACATACACATTTTTGCTTTCTAGATGGTTATTCTGGTTTCTCTCAAATACCTGTGTCAGCCAAAGATCAATCAAAGACTACTTTTACATTGCCCTTTTGGTACTTTTGCTTATAGACGTATGCCTTTTGGTTTATGTAATGCACCTGCTACCTTTCAAAGATGCATGATGGCTATATTCTCTGACTTTTGTGAAAAGATTTGTGAGGTTTTCATGGACGACTTTTCCGTCTATGGATCTTCTTTTGATGATTGCTTGAGCAACCTTGATCGAGTTTTGCAGAGATGTGAAGAAACTAATCTTGTCCTGAATTGGGAAAAGTGCCACTTTATGGTTAATGAAGGTATTGTCTTGGGGCATAAAGTTTCTGAAAGAGGTATTGAAGTTGATAAAGCCAAGGTTGATGCTATTGAAAAGATGCCATGTCCCAAGGACATCAAAGGTATAAGAAGTTTCCTTGGTCGCCGGATTTTATAGGAGGTTCATTAAGGACTTCTCAAAAATTTCTCGGCCTCTGACTAATTTATTACAAAAAGATATACCATTTGTCTTTGATGATGATTGTGTAGAAGCATTTGAAATACTTAAGAAAGCATTGTCTGCACCTATTGTTCAGCCACCTGATTGGAATTTACCCTTTGAAATTATGTGTGATGCTAGTGATTATGCTGTAGGTGCTGTTCTAGGACAAAGAGTTGATAAGAAATTAAATGTTATTCAATATGCTAGTAAAACCCTAGACAATGCTCAAAGAAATTATGCTACTACTGAAAAAAAGAATTCTTAGCAGTTGTATTTTCTGTGATAGTTCAGACCTTATATTGTTGATTCTAAAGTAACTATTCACACTGATCATGCTGCTATTAAATATCTTATGGAAAAGAAAGATGCTAAACCTAGACTTATTAGATGGGTTCTCTTGCTACAAGAATTTGATTTACATATTGTTGATAGAAAAGGAGCTGAGAACCCCGTTGCAGACAACTTGTCTAGGTTAGAAAATGTGCTTGATGACCCACTACCTATTGATGATAGCTTTCCTGATGAGCAATTAAATGTCATAAATGCTTCTCATACTGCTCCATGGTATGCTGATTATGCTAATTACATTGTTGCTAAGTTTATACCACCTAGTTTCACATACCAGCAAAAGAAAAAGTTCTTCTATGATTTGAGGCATTACTTTTGGGATGACCCACATCTTTATAAAGAAGGAGTAGATGGTGTTATTAGACGTTGTGTACCTGAGCATGAACAGGAACAGATCCTACGCAAGTGTCACTCTGAAGCTTATGGAGGACACCATGCTGGAGATAGAACTGCACATAAGGTATTGCAATCTGGTTTTTATTGGCCTACTCTCTTCAAGGATGCCCGTAAGTTTGTCTTATCTTGTGATGAATGTCAAAGAATTGGTAAATTAGTAGACGTCAAGAAATGCCTATGAACTACTCACTCGTTATTGAACCATTTGATGTTTGGGGCTTTGACTATATGGGACCCTTTCCTTCCTCTAATGGATATACACATATTTTAGTTGCTATCGATTACGTTACTAAGTGGGTAGAAGCTATTCCAACTAGTAGTGCTGATCATAATACTTCTATTAAAATGCTTAAAGAAGTTATTTTTCCAAGATTCGGAGTCCATAGATATTTAATGACTGATGGTGGTTCACATTTTATTCACGGTGCTTTCCGTAAAATGCTTGCTAAATATGATGTTAATCATAGAATTGCATCTCCTTATCACCCACAGTCTAGTGGTCAAGTAGAATTGAGTAATAGAGAGCTCAAATTAATTTTGCAAAAGACTATTAATAGATCTAGAAAGAATTGGTCGAAGAAACTTGATGATGCATTATGGGCCTATAGAACTGCATATAAAAATCCTACGGGTATGTCTCCGTATAAAATGGTTTATGGAAAAGCATGTCACTTACTCTCGAACTAGAACACAAGGCATATTGGGCTATTAAAGAGCTCAATTATGATCTCAAACTTGCCGGTGAGAAGAGGCTATTTGATATTAGCTCACTTGATGAATGGAGAACCCAAGCCTATGAAAATGCCAAGTTGTTTTAAGAAAAAGTTAAAAGATGGCATGACAAAAGAATACAAAAGCGTGAGTTTAATGTAGGTGATTATGTATTTCTTTACAACTCTTGTTTAAGATTTTTTGCAGGAAAACTTCTGTCTAAATGGTAAGGTCCTTACGTTATCGAGGAGGTTTATCGTTTCGGTGCCATAAAAATCAACAACTTCGAAGGCACAAATCCGAAGGTGGTGAACGGTCAAAGAATCAAACATTATATCTCAGGTAATCCCATAAATGTTGAAACCAATGTTATTGAAACTGTAGCCCTGGAGGAATACATAAGGGACAATCTTCGGAACGTTCTAGACTCCGAAAAGGAATAGGTATGTGGTACGGTAAGTAAACAGACTCCAAAATAGTTTTAAGGCAATATTTCTCCGTTTTGGAATATTTAGAAAAATACAAAAATAAGAAGTTGTCCAGGAAGGACATGAGGGCTCCACGAGGGTGGAGGGCCTGCCCTACCCTACTGGGCGCGCCCCCTACCCTGTGGGCACCTCGTGCGCTTTCCGGACTCTGTTTTCGTACACGACACGTATTTTGGTCGGTAAAAATTGATTATATAATATCCCAGGGGTTTGACTCATGTATCACGCAAAAATCTCCTGTCTTCGTTTGGAGCTGTTTTCTGTCAGGGTTGTCAAGGCCAGGCACTATGTCGTCTCCCTCCTCCTCCAACCATGAGGGCAATGATGCTTGGCTAATGAAGATAGAGTTGAAGAGAGAAGAACCCATGGAGATCGGCAAGGATGAAGGGATCAAGAAGGAAATGGAGGACCAAGTTCCGGCAACAGCAGACATCCTTCAACTTGATCACAATCTTCTTACCCCAACTGAAATCAAAGCTTTCAAGATGATTGAGTTAGCTCGTATACAAAATAAGTATCTCACAGGTGAAAATATTTTGTTGAAGGAGCATATCATTGCACTCAAAGGCATTATCCGCAAGTTAGAAGACCTCCTACACTCGATGTGCGACTATCCATCATCAACAACTCCACCATCTTCACCAACAAAGAAGAACTGAGCATCGTGTATGGGCACTCCCCTTGGCAACTGCCAAGATTGGGGGAGTGCCCCGGTATCGTATCACCATCACTTTTATCTTTACCGTTTTTCTTAGTTCGATCCTTTTGGTAATATCTTGATCTAGTAGAATAAAAGTTCTTAGTATGATCTAGTTGTGAGTTTTTCTTTATTATCCTTCTATGTAATCGAGTCCGTGAGCTATATATAATAAAGATTAGTGTTGAGTCAAGGGATTGATTATTTTGCTATGATCCTAAGTGAATAAAAGAAAAGAGAAAGAAATAAAAAGAAACAAAGAGATCATATGGATATTATGGAGAGTAATGAGCTCAAATAGAAAAAGTACGATGAATAAAAGTTGTTGAGAGTTGACAAACATAGTTTTGGTCATCGTTGCAATTAATAGGAAGTAATAAAGAAAGAGAGGTCTTCACATATAAATATACTATCTTGGACATCTTTTATGATTGTGAGCACTCATTAAAATATGACATGTTAAAGAGTTGACGTTGGACAAGGAAGACAACATAATGGGTTATGTTTTCTTACATCTGAGATAAATTATATTGTCATGGATCATCCAACATGGTTGAGCTTGCCTTTCCCCCTCATGCTAGCCAAATTCATCGCACCAAGTAGAGATACTACTTGTGCTTCCAAATACCCTTAAACCAGTCTTGCTATGAGAGTCCACCATACCTACCTATGGATTGAGTTAGATCCCCCAAGTAAGTTGTCATCAGTGGAAGCAATAAAAATTGCTCTCTAAATATGTATGACTTATTAGTGCGGGAGAAAATAAGCTTTATACGATCATGTGATATGGAAGAAATAAAGGCGATAGACTGCATAATAAAAGTCCATATCACAAGTGGCAATATAAAGTGACGTTCTTTCGTATTAAGATTTTGTGCATCCAACCATAAAAGCGCATGACAACCTCTGCTTCGCTCTGCGAAGGGCCTATCTTTTACTTTTATGCTCCTACCTGCATAGAGTTCATTGTGATCTTCAACCCTTCCTTTTTACATTTTATCCTTTGGCAAGCACAATATGTTGGAAAGATCCATGTATATATGGCTAATTTGATCTGAGTTTTCATGAACTATTATTATTGATATTACCCTTGAGGTAAAACATTGGGAGGCAAAACTATAAGCCCCTATCTTTCTCTGTGTCCGATTAAAACTCCATACCCATAAGTATTGCGTGAGTGTCAGCAATTGTGAAAGACTATATGATAGTTGAGTATGTGGACTTGCTGTAAAGATCTGATAAGTTGACTCCTTCCTATGTTATGATAAACTGCAATTGCTCCAATGACTGAGATTATAGTTTGTTAGTTTTGAATGAAGTTTACGATTCATACTTGAAATTGTGATTGAATTATTACTCTAGCATAAGAAATCATACGACAAGAATTATATAAGTTGATGTTCTAAGAATGATCATGACGCCCTCATGTCCGTATTTTATTTTTATCGACACCTCTATCTCTAAGCATGTAGAAATATTTTTCGATTTCGGCTTTTCGCTTGAGGACAAGAGAGGTCTAAGCTTGGGGGAGTTGATACGTCCATTTTGCATCATTCTTTTATATTCATATTTATTGCATTATGGGCTGTTATTACACATTATGTCACAATACTTATGCATATTCTCTCTTGTTTTACATGGTTTACATAAAGAGGGAGAATGCCGGCAGCTGGGATTCTGGGTTGGAAAAGGAGCAAATATTAGAGCCATATTCTGCACAGCTCTGAAAGTCCTGAAACTCCACGGAAGACG
Organism: Triticum urartu; assembly: GCF_003073215.2. Taxonomy (NCBI): domain Eukaryota; kingdom Viridiplantae; phylum Streptophyta; class Magnoliopsida; order Poales; family Poaceae; genus Triticum; species Triticum urartu. Next base: position 402,344,647 of record NC_053028.1, on the reverse strand, counting down.
TTTTCCATATATATAAAAAATACTGAGAGCAAGAACTTCACCAGGGGGGCCACACCCTGCCCACGAGGGTGGGGGCGCGCACTACCCCCTGGGCGTGCCCCCCTACCTCGTGGGCCCCCTGGTGGCCCTCCGGTGGCCATCTTATGCTATATGAAGTCTTTCGATGGGAAAAAATAAGAAGCCATCTTCTCGGACGAACCAATCTAGGGCTTTGGCGGAGCTGTTCTGCCAGGGAAACTTCCCTCCCGGAGTGGGAAATCATCATCATCGTCATCACCAACGCACCTGTCATCGGGACAGGGCAATCTCCATCAACATCTTCATCAGCACCATCTCCTCTCAAAACCCTAGTTCATCTCTTGTAGTGTTAATTACTCCTTGTAGTCGATGCTAGTTGGTTTAATTGGTGGAAGATCATATGTTCAGATCCTATATGCATATTAATACCCCTCTGATTATGAACATGTTTATGCTTTGTGAGTAGTTACTTTTGTTCCTGAGGACATGGGAGAAGTCTTGCTATTAGTAGTCATGTGAATTTGGTATTCGTTCGATATTTTGATGAGATGTATGTTGTCTCTCCTCTAGTGGTGTTATGTGAACATCGACTACATTACACTTCACCATTGTTTGGGACTAGAGGAAGGCATTGGGGAGTAATAAGTGGATGATGGGCTGCTAGAGTGATAGAAGCTTAAACCCTAGTTTATGCGTTGCTTCGTAAGGGGCTGATTTGGATCCATATGTGTCATGCTATGGTTAGGTTTACCTTAATACTTCTGTTGTAGTTGCGGATGCTTGCAATAGAGGTTAATCATAGGTGGGATCCTTGTCCGTGTAAGGGTAGTACCCAAGCACCAGTCCACCCACATACCAGATTATCAAAGTACCGAACGCGAATCATATGAGCGTGATGAAAACTAGCTTGACGATATTCCCATGTGTCCTCGGGAGCACTTTTATCTATATAACAGTTTGTCCAGGATTTTCCTTTGCTACAAAAAGGATTGGCCCACCTTGCTGCACTTTATTTACTTTTGTTACTTGTCGCTCGTTACAAATTATCCTATCACAAAACTATCTGTTACCACTTATTTCAGTACTTGTAGAGAATACCTTGCTGGAAACTCCTTATCATTTCCTTCTGCTCCTCGTTGGGTTGGACACTCTTACTTATCGAAAGGACTACGATAGATCCCCTATACTTGTGGGTCATCAACATGCAGTACAGAACCATGATCAATGTAGTGCACGGATGATTTACTAAGGAGTGCACGCCCCTACATTTGAAAAAATACTTAAGAGAGAAAATACAAAGAAAAAAATTGTCCACCACAGGTGCAACCGGCCCGAGCCAGTCTCGTAGTAGGTCTCCGCCCACAGAAGGCGAGTCGTTCTGTGTCACAATGCATGGGGCCGGGCACACATGGGCGCACAGGTCAGAGAGCATAGAGTAGTGAGCGTCGTGTATAAGCGCCCACATAAGTAACCAGAGGAGTTTGATAGCGCTGCCTCGCCAATGCTTATAAAAAGGTCGAGCGTGCCCTCCACGAGCGAGGTGGGACTAAATATTAGAGCGCACACACAGCACACCGGGAACCAGCCATGCTCACAAGTCGACTTGGGACCAATGCGTCTTCACTCCCCGAACACAGGCCCAACAAGGACCACTAAGAAAAACAATAAGTTCAAAAATAAAACATTAAAGAAAAATGAGAATTTTTTTAAATTAATAACAACAACTACAACAAAATGTGTGTGGGCACTGCGAGAAACTACAGTTCGATATTAGTAAATAAAATGCAGGAAGCCCGAAGTCAACGTGCAGATGCAGTCCGCGACGTACAACAATGCAGTTCTTCACATGGTAGCACGAAGTATTCTTTTTCTGAAATGCAATTCTATTTACACTGCAATGCAGTATGGCTAAAATGTAGGCTGGAGCCCTGTTACTTAAGCAAAAGCAGTCTGACACCCCTACCCGCATTACCCTCCATCCACACAAAAGCTGCATTACCATCAAAAAAAGAGAAAAAAAGAAAGAATTCCATCAAAAAACTAAATGTGCATACATATTTGTGAATCCTAATCCGATATAATTCAGTGTATGAAGAATAAATTTCACTTCCATGCAGTACAACATGTGGACATACGCAATTCTGTTCTGATGGCGAAGAAGTGCACTTACTAGGAAAATTCATCGAAAACACAATCATCACATTTTCTGACAGTTGCGTGCATACCTGAACTAGTCACGAAAAAAAGAGGCGATGACGTTCTGAATTTCCAACGCACTAACATAAATGTAACTAAAAACACAGCCGCACCACGCTACCAGCCCGCTCCACCTCTCCCACGTCCTATCAAGGAGAGCAGATGAGAGCAGAGGAGAAAACACAGCTGCTTCG
>NC_053028.1:402328263-402341239 GCF_003073215.2 Triticum urartu | reverse complement strand
TATCTTGGGCATCGTGTTTTCTTTCTTATTTTGGATTGTAATATTACCATTTATCTCGTACCCTTTGAAAGTCATTATATTCGAAGATGGTAACTGGGACAGCAAGTACAAGTCATCTTCAATAGAGGTGTCATGCATGGTACGTGCTTGCAACCAGCTGGCGAAACTCCTGGTTTGTTCACGTGTAATCCAGTCATCAGACCGCTCCGGGTGTTTGGAGCGTAGCAAATTCTTGTGTTCATCCATATACGGAGCCACCAAGGCGGAATTCTGTAGAACTGTGTAGTGTGCTTCAGTGAGAGAATGTCCGTCCATACATATTATTTGTTCCCCTCCTAGCGTGCCTTTTCCATCCAGTCTGCCCTTATGCCAGTGATTCAGGAACACCAATCGGCTTAAGGTCAGGAATAAAGTCAATACAAAGACTCAATGACCTCCTCATTTTGACGGCCCTTGGAGATGCTTCCTTCTGGCCTAGCACGGTTATGAACATATTTCTTTAAGACTCCCATGAACCTCTCAAAGGGGAACATATTGTGTAGAAATACAGGACCCAAAACGTTAATCTCTTCGCATAGGTGAACTAGGACGTGCGTCATGATGTTGAAGAAGGATGGTGGGAACACCAACTCGAAACTGACAAGACATTGCACCAAATCATTCTGCTAACCTTGGTATGATTTCTGGATCGATTACCTTCTGAGAGATTGCATTGAGAAATGCACATAGCTTCACAATGGCTAATCGAACATTTTCCGGTAGAAGCCCCCTCAATGCAACCGGAAGCAGTTGCGTCATAATCACGTGGCAGTCATGAGACTTTAGGTTCTGAACTTTTTCTCTGCCATGGTTTATTATTCCCTTTATATTCACACGAGAAGCCAGACGGTACCTTAATACTGAGCAGGCATTCAAAGAAGATTTCCTTCTCTTCTTTGGTAAGAGCGTAGCTTGCATGACCCTGATGTATGCCGTCTTTTCCGTGCATACGTTGCTGGTCCTCCCGTGCCTCAGGTGTATCTTTTGTCTTCCCATACACGCCCAAGAAGCCAAGCAGGGTCACACAAAGATTCTTCGTCACGTGCATCACATCGATTGCGGAGCGGACCTCTAGGTGTTTCCAATAGGGCAGGTCCCAAAATATAGATTTCTTCTTCCACATGGGTGCGTGTCCGTCAGCGTCATTCGGAACAGGTTGTCCACCAGGACCATTTCCAAAGACCACCTTCAAATCCTTGACCATATCATGTACATCAGCACCAGTACGGTGGCCAGGCTTCGTCCGGTGATCCGCCTCACCTTTGAAATGCTTGCCTTTCTTTCTTACGGGATGCCTGCTCGGAAGAAATCGACGATGTCCCAGGTACACATTCTTCTTACAATTAGCCAAATATATACTGCCGGTATCGTCCAAACAGTGCGTGCATGCGCGGTATCCCTTGTTTGTCTGTCTTGAAAGGTTACTGAGAGCAGGCCAATCATTGATGGTCACGAATAGCAACGCCTTTAGGTCAAATTCTTCCCCCATGTGCTCATCCCACGCACGTACACCTGTTCCATTCCACAGTTGTAAGAGTTCTTCAACTAATGGCCTTAGGTACACATCAATGTCGTTGCCGGGTTGCTTAGGGCCTTGGATGAGCACTGGCATCATAATGAACTTCCGCTTCATGCACAACCAAGGAGGAAGGTTATACAAACATAGAGTCACAGGCCAGGTGCTATGGTTGCTGCTCTGCTCCCCAAAAGGATTAATGCCATCTGCACTTAGACCAAACCATACGCTCCTTGCGTCATCTGCAAACTCCTTCCCGTACTTTCTTTCGATTTTTCTCCACTACGACCCGTCAGCGGGTACTCTCAACTTTCCGTCTTTCTTACGGCACTAGTAGAAAAAGGGTCAAACGTGAAGCACATTAGTGCCGGTTTGAATTAGAGCCGGCACTAATGTGTACATTAGTGCCGGTTCGTGGCGGCGATCAATAGTACCGGTTCGTGGCGAACCTTTAGTACCGGTTCATGCCACGAACCGATACTAAAGAGGCTGTGTCAGCCTGCGGTCAGGCTGTGGCCCCACCATCACCATTTAGTGCCGGTTCGTACCACGAACCGGTACTAATGAGGTTAGGCAAGCTGTTTTTAGTCCCACCTCGCCAAGAGAGAGGCAGTATGAGCGGTTTATAAGCCGTGAGTGCACAGACAATGACGAAGAGTTGCAATGCTCACCTACATGTTGATTAGCTTCAAGCCTTGCGGAATAGAATAGCATAGATTGCACTGAGCTATGTGCAGTGCAGTCTACACTATTCCGAATGGCTTGAAGCAAATTAACCAGCATTGCACCTCTTTTTTATTTTTAATAACTTATTTAAACTCCGGACTTCTTTTGTGTTCAGTATGCAGCATTTAAAGCGACGTCATCAATTTCCAACATGTTCTGACATCATTTGTTGTTTTTCGGTCATTTACCTAATTGTTTAGAGAGCTAAATGACCGTGAAATTGAAAATCACTACAAAATGAATCCTGAAAATGTTGAAACTTGGCATGGTATCATCATATCACCCGCATAGCATGCGCGAAAGAGTAGAGAGGGTCACGGCAAAAACTGGACGCACTTCGTGTACAAACTGGACAAACTCTTTCCGAGTATCAGGGTTTCGACTATACAAAAATAAATAATGCAGAAAATAAAAAAACCATACAAAAAAATTACTCAAAAATAAATAGAAGAAAATAAATAATGCAGAAAAGAAAAAACTATATAAAAACTACTCAAAAATAAATAAAAGAAAATAAGTAATGCAGAAAAGAAAAAACTATATAGAAATTTGTTGGCACACTGCCCTGTGGGTCTACCAGACCTAGGGTGTGCAAATGCAGGCCCAGGAGGGCCAGCAGACCCACAGGGCAGCGTGCCCTAATTAATTAGGCCCAGAAGCCTGCTATATAGAGGAGTTCGAAGAGGTAGCCGCGGTTGGGTTTATAAACCAGTGCGGCTGCCCTTCGCCGGGCGAGGTGGGACTAAACTTTGGGGTGGCAGCGCAAGGCCTTTAGTACCGGTTGGTGGCTCCAACCGGTACTAAAGGCCCCCCTTTAGTACCGGTTGGTGGCTCCAACCGGTACTAAAGGCCTTCGTTTCCCGCCGCTTGGCCTGGCGAAAATAGGCCTTTAGTACCGGTTGGAGCCATGAACCGGTACTAAAGGCCCATCCTATATATATATAAGCACTTACGAAAATTTCAGTTTCATCTCCCCACTTCGTCTCCAACCTCCGCCGCGCGCGCCGCTCGATCCCGTCGTCGCCCCCCGTCCGTCGTCCGTCGTCATCGTCGCTGTCCCCGCCGCCGCCCGTCGTCGTCGTCGTCTCGCGCTGCCGCCCCGAACGCCGCCGCCGTCCGTCGCCATCGCCGCGGCCGTACGTCTCTCTCTCGCTCCCGCACACACATACACACACATACATACACACACATAACACACACACCGGCGCCCCCGCCCCGTACGCCGGCGCCCCCGCTCGTACGTACGGGGTGGCGGCGTATACGGGGCCGCACACACACACACACATATACCACACACACACGCATACACACACACACATACACACATACGTACACACATATACGTATATTATCACACACATGCATACACACACATACACACACACACACATTTTTTTTACTTATTTTCTGTTTTTTGGAAAAGTTAAATAGATGATCGAATGTTAGATTAATGTCGAATGTTAGATGAATTAGCTAGCTAGATAGAAAAATTGTCGAACTAGAGATTAGAACTAGTTGAATAATTAATATAACTAGTTTATTTTTAGTAAGAAAATTTAGGTATATGAGATTAGAACTAGTTGAATAATTAATATAACTAGTTTATTTTTAGTAAGAAAATTTAGGTATATGAGATTTGATGATCTAATTAAAATATTATTTGTTAATGAGTTTTTCTGTTTATTTAATTTTTTATATATTTTGAGTTTATATAAATGTTAGATTAATGTCGAATGTTAGATGAATTAGATAGAAAAGTTAAATATATAGTAATGTCAATTGAATATATAGTTAGATATATTAATGTCAAATGTTAGATGAATATATATTTGGCTAGATATAGGTGTTTAATGTTTCACCTATATGAACATAGGAAATGTCATCTGACGACGAAAAAGATTTTATTATGTGCGAACACTGTGAAGACCAGCGCGGCCTGTGCGACCAAAATTTCCTTGTTGATGGTAGGCGCTTCAGCATCAAGCTGGATGAGACATTCGAAGTTGATACAGTAAGTCACTTTGTCAATTATTATTTGAATGCAAAACTTATGCTTCATTTGCTTCAACTTATAATTTTAAATTTTCACTATTCTACTAGCGCATCCCCTGCCATGCAAGAATTTTTGTCTTGGATAAGATAGGTTTTAGTGCTATAGATGATATGGAGGTAAAGAGAGTTTACTTGAAGACGGAGCATGGGTATACTTTCAACGTCAAATTATATAATGGAGACACATACACCCATTTTGAATGCAAAACTTGGCAAGCACTATGCAAGGCTTATGCATTTGAGCCTGATATGGTTATCACCTTTGATATTCGTCCGGAAGATGATATTGAAGGTAATATAGACATCTGGGTCGATGTGCAAACGCCTCCAGTTCTACCATTTGGTGAGTTTTTCTCAACCATGCATGCATATGTTTATGTCTTTCATACAGTTTATTCAAAAATAGTTGACAACTAATTTGTATTGTCAGCTTATTTCGGTTCAAGCAAACATGTCCGGCGCTTGGTAGACAGGACCTACTACTGCCCCGGGGCTCAACTAAACTGCGAGGAGATAAGTCATTATGTTTCATGGCTTGAGGATCTTAATACTGTCAAGACAAATTTTTTTCCTAAACTTAGAAATGTTAGTACTCAAAACGTGCGACCAATGGTGATCGTATTGAACTACGGTCACATCTATAATCAAAAGATGGTAAGATTTTAAATATTTGTCCTTAATTAGTGCATCTTTTGCATACATTATTTTTGAAGCTAAACTTTCATTGCTTAGTATATTAATTACTATACGATGTTGTTCAACAGGGACTTCCGATGACAGTTGTGCCTCAGTGGATCGAGACAAAAGGTCGCATGTCAATGGTTAGCTTACGACCAAGATTTCCTACATTGCACATGAGTGCATTCAGGATTTCTGAAAGCGAAGAATGCTTAATAGTGAAAGATTGGAGCAAAATTGTTAACGATCGCAGAGAAGTACTAGGGGGCAGTAAGGAGAAGCGCAACCCAAGATTAGGAGACAGATTCATCTGCATGCTCCAGTATGATGAATCAGGAGAGCTATACATGTTCTATGCTATTCTACCTGAGAGGGAGCAGCAGGATCAGTAGCTACTAGTTCATGCTCTTAATTAGTACTTGTCTCATGTCCGTGTCCTGAACTTCGATGTTGGTGATGATTATGTTGAACTTGATGATATCTTTGCTTCTGTTACAAAGTGAATGTTTCCTCTTTAAGCTAGCCAGCGTTGATGATGATTAGATAGCTAGCGGTAATGACTATGATGATTAAATAGTGGTAATTAGACGACTATGATGATTTTTAGCTAGCTAGAGTTTATTTATTTATTAATATGCGATGATGATGATGATGATGATGACGACTACAACTCATTATAACGTAAAACAATCCTAAATTAAATTGATAACACAAATTTAATTGAAAAATACAAAATAAAACAAAAACCCACAACCATTTAGTACCGGTTGGTGTTACCAACCGGTACTAAAGGGCTCCCGGCCCCCGGAGCTGGCTCGTGCCACGTGGTTCCCCTTTAGCACCGGTTCGTGCTGAACCGGTACTAAAGGGGGCCTTTAGTGCCGAAACTTTAGTGCCGGTTCCTAACCGGCACTAAAGGGCCTTACAAACTGGTGCTATTGCCCGGTTCTGCACTAGTGCGGTCTTCTCTGTGCCATCGCATCGCCTTGGCATGCTCTTGTTTTGGAACAAACGTTTCAACCGTGGTATTATAGGAGCATACCACATCACCTTGGCAGGAATCTTCTTCCTGGGGCGCCGGCCCTCGACATCACCAAGGTCATCACGGCTGATCTTATAGCGCAATGCACCACATATCGGGCAAGCGTTCAAATCCTCGTACTCACCGCGGTAGAGGATGCAATCATTAGGGCATGCATGTATCTTCTGCACCTCTAACCCTAGAGGGCAGACAGCCTTCTTTGCTTCGTACGTACTCTCGGGCAATTCGTTGTCCTTTGGAAGCATATCCTTTATCATTACCAGCAACTTTCCAAATCCCTTGTCAGATACACCATTCTCTGCCTTCCATTGCAGCAATTCCAGTGTGGTGCCCAGCTTTTTCTTGTCACCTACGCAATTCGGGTACAACAATTTTTTGTGATCCTCTAACATGCGCTGCAACTTTTTCTTCTCCAAATCACTTGCGTAGTTTCTCTTTGCATCGGCAATGGCCCGACCTAGATCATCAACGGCCTCATCTGATGCCTCTTCTTCAGCTTCTTCCCGCATTGCCAGCTCAGCTTCTTCCCGCATTACCGGCTCAGCTTCTTCCCCCATTGTTGTATCATCGTATTCAGGGAACCCATGGCCAGGATAGCTGTCGTCGTGCTCTTCCTCTTCATTGTCTTCCATCATAACCCCTCTTTCTCCGTGCTTGGTCCAAACATTATAATGGGGCATGAAACCGGACTTAAACAGGTGGACGTGAATGGTTCTTGACGTAGAGTAATTGTGACCATTCTTACATCGAGCACATGGACAAGGCATAAAACCATCCGCTCGCTTGTTTGCCTCAGCCGCAAGCAGAAAAGTATGCACGCCCTCAACAAACTGGGGAGAGCATCGGTCATCGTACATCCATTGCCGGCTCATCTTCATTACACAACACCGAATAGACCAAATTAATACAAGTTCATACATAAAGTTCATACAACACTTAAATGCAACAAACAAATAACTCTCTAGCTAAAGCATTTAAATGCAACAACAAATACGATCAAGATCGCAACTAAGGTAACAATGGATCCAACAGCATAATGATACCAAGCCTCACTATCGACGGCATATTTTCTAATCTTTCTAATCTTCAAGCGCATTTTCTCCATCTTGATCTTGTGATCATCGACGACATCGGCAACATGCAACTCCAATTCCATCTTCTCCCCCTCAATTCTTTTCAACTTTTCTTTCAAGTACTTGTTTTCTCTTTCAACTAAATTTAACCTCTCGGCAATAGGGTAGGTTGGAATTTCCGGTTCACATACCTCCTAGAAAAAATTTCTATGTCAACTTGATGGGCATAATTTGTCATAAACACGAAATGCAACTAGTTTTAAAAGAGAATATACATACCACATCCGAATCATAACAAGGACTAGGGCCGACGGGGACGGATATCAAAACCATGGCACTATATGTATAACAAACAACGTACGGGTATGATAATTATACGAGTAACTATATATCCAAATCACACAAACATCAATTTTTATATAAAATTTCATGAACAAGAGGCTCACCACAAGGTGGTGCCGGCGACGGGACGGTGCGGGCGATCGACGGTGGCTACGATGGAGATTTAGAAGGCACTAAGTAAACCACACCTACATATGCAAACTAAGTGTTATTTTTGACCTCAAATTGCATATAAATCAAATACTAGCACATATATATATATATATATATCCTCCCAAATTACTAAACTCACAAATTAATCACTATATAAACCAATGCAAGAGCTAATCTAGCAATGAGAGATGAAAGGACAAAGTTGCTAACCTTTGTGATCATTTGAATGGATGGGGGCCTTCAAATCTTGACAAATTTTGGGCAAAATGTGTGATGAGCTCCAGAGGAAGAGGGGAAGAACAGAGAGGAGAGGGGAAAGGGGAAGAACAGAGCGAGCTCGGGTGGATGAAGGGTTTATGTAGGACGACCTTTAGTACCAGTTGGTGCCAAGAACCGGTACTAAAGGGGCTGGAGGGGCCCCATTCTGACAACATCCTGCCACCACTCTCATTAGTACCGGTTCGTGGCACGAACCGGTGCTAAAGGTTCGCCACGAACCGGTACTAATGAAAGCGGCCCGGCTAGCCGTTGGAACCGGCACTAATGTATACATTAGTTGCCGGCTCAAATACAAACCGGCACTAATGTGCTTCACGTTTGACCCTTTTTCTACTAGTGACAGAACAACAATTTATTCTCTTACTTAAATGAATAACCGTATTACAATAAACATGATCAAATCATATTCATGCTTAACGCAAACACCAAATAACACTTATTCAGGTTCAACACTAATCCCGAAAGTATAGGGAGTGTGTGATGATGATCATATCAATCTTGGAACCACTTCCAACACACATCGTCACTTCACCCTTAACTAGTCTCTGTTTATTCTGCAACTCCTGTTTCGAGTTACTAATCTTAGCAACTGAACTAGTATCAAATACTGAGGGGTTGCTATAAACACTAGTAAAATACACATCAATAACATGTATATCAAATATACTTATGTTCACTTTGCCATCCTTCTTATCCGCCAATCACTTGGGGTAGTTCCGCTTCCAGTGACCAGTCCCTTTGCAGTAGAAGCACTTAGTCTCAGGCTTAGGACCAGACTTGGGCTTCTTCACTTGAGCAGCAACTTGCTTGCTGTTCTTGAAGTTCCCCTTCTTCCCTTTGCCCTTTTCTTGAAACTAGTGGTCTTGTCTACCATCAACACTTGATGTTTTTCTTGATTTCTACCTTCATCGATTTCATCATCATGAAAAGCTCGGGAATCGTTTCGTCATCCCTTGCATACTATTAGTTCATCACGAAGTTCTACTAACTTGGTCATGGTGACTAGAGAATTCTGTCAATCACTATCTTATCTGGAAGATTAACTCCCACTTGATTCAAGCGATGTAGTACCCAGATAATCTGAGCATTCTCCTCCATTTTTAGCTATAGAACTTGTTGGAGACTTCATATCTCTCAACTCGGGTATTTGCTTGAAATATTAACTTCAACTCCTGGAACATCTCATATGGTCCATGACGTTCAAAACGTCTTTGAAGTCCCGATTCTAAGCCGTTAAGCATGGTGCACTAAACTATCAAGTAGTCATCATATTGAGCTAGCCAAACGTTCATAACGTCTGCATCTGCTCCTGCAATAGGTCTGTCACCTAGCGGTGCATCAAGGACATAATTTTTCTGTGCAGCAATGAGGATAAACCTCAGATCACGGATCCAATCCGCATCATTGCTACTAACATCTTTCAACATAGTTTTTCTCTAGGAACATATCAAAATAAACAGGAAGCAACACGCGAGCTATTGATCTACAACATAGATATGCTAATACTACCAGGACTAAGTTCATGATAAATTTAAGTTCAATTTAATCATATTACTTAAGAACTCCCACTTAGATAGACATCCCTCTAATCTTCTAAGTGATCACGTGATCCAAATCAACTAAACCATAACCGATCATCACGTGAGATGGAGTAGTTTTCAATGGTGAACATCGTTATGTTGATCATATCTACTATATGATTCACGCTCGACCTTTCGGTCTCTGTGTTCCGAGGCCATATCTGTATGCTTGGCTCGTCAAGTATAACCTGAGTATTCTGCGTGTGCAACTGTTTTGCACCCGTTGTATTTGAACGTAGAGCCTATCACACCCGATCATCACATGGTGTCTCAGCACGAAGAACTTTCGCAACGGTGCATACTCAGGGAGAACACTTCTTGAATTTAGTGAGAGATCATCTTATAATGCTTCCGTCAATTCAAAGCAGATAAGATGCATAAAAAGATAAAACATCACATGCAATCCAATATAAGTGATATGATATGGCCATCATCATCTTGTGCCTGTGATCTCCATCTCGAAGCCACCGTCATGATCACCATCGTCACCGGCGCGACACCTTGATCTCCATCGTAGCACCGTTGTCGTCTCGCCAATATTATGCTTCCACGACTATCGCTACCGCTTAGTGATAAAGTAAAGCATTACAGCGCGATTGCATTGCATACAATAAAGCGACAACCATATGGCTCCTGCCAGTTGCCGATAACTCGGTTACAAAACATGATCATCTCATACAATAAAATTTAGCATCATGTCTTGACCATATCACATCACAACATGCCCTGCAAAAACAAGTTAGACGTCCTCTACTTTGTTGTTGCAAGTTTTACGTGGCTGCTACGGGCTTAAGCAAGAACCAATCTTACCTACGCATCAAAACCACAACGATAGTTTGTCAAGTTGGTGCTGTTTTAACCTTCGCAAGGACCGGGCGTAGCCACACTCGGTTCAACTAAAGTTGGAGAAACTGTCACCCGCAAGCCACCTATGTGCAAAGCACGTCGGGAGAACCGGTCTCGCGTAAGCCGTACGCGTAATGTTGGTCCGGGTCATCTCGTCCAACAATACCGCCGAACCAAAGTATGACATGCTGGTAGGCAGTATGACTTATATCGCCCACAACTCACTTGTGTTCTACTCGTGCATATAACATCAAACCATAAAACCTAGGCTCGGATGCCACTGTTGGGGAACGTAGTAATTTCAAAAAAATTCCTACGCACACGCAAGATCATGGTGATGCATAGCAACGAGAGGGGAGAGTGTGATCTACGTACCCTTGTAGACCGAACGGAAGCGTTAGCACAACGCGGTTGATGTAGTCGTACGTCTTCACCCCGACCGATCAAGCACCGTACTACGACATCTCCGAGTTTTAGCACACACTTACAGCTCGATGACGATCCCCGGACTCCGATCCAGCAAAGCAGTTGTCGGGGAAGAGTTCCGTCAGCACGACGGCGTGGTGACGATCTTGATGTACTACTGTCGCAGGGCTTCGCCTAAGCACCTACAATATTATCGAGGTGATTATGGTGGAAGGGGGCACCGCACACGGCTAAGAATATCTTCACGTGGATCAACTTGTGTGTCTTGGGGTGCCCCCCTGCCCCTATATTAAAGGAGCAAGGGGGAGGAGGCCGGCCCTAAGGAGGGGCGCGTGCCTAGGGAGTATTCCTACTCTAGTTGGAGTAGGTTTCCTCCTTTCCTAGTCCAACTAGGAGAAGGGGGAAAGGGGGGAAGAGGGGAAGGAAGGGAGAGAGGGGCCGCGCCCCAAACCCCTTGTCCAATTCGGACTGGGTTTGGGAGGGGCGCGCGCCACCTCCTGGTCCTTCCCACTAAGGCCCATTAAGGCCCATTGCTTCTTCCTCGTATTCCCGTAACTCCCGGTACCTCCGAAAAATACCCGAATCACTCGGAACCTTTCCGATGTCCGAATATAGTCGTCCAATATATCGATCTTTACGTCTCGACCATTTCGAGACTCCTCGTCATGTCCCCGATCTCATCCGGGACTCCGAACTCCTTCGGTACATCAAAACTCATAAACTCATAATATAACTGTCATTGAAACCTTAAGCGTGCGGACCCTACGGGTTCGAGAACAATGTAGACATGACCGAGACACGTCTCCGTCAATAACCAATAGCGAACCTGGATGCTCATATTGGCTCCCACATATTCTACGAAGATCTTTATCGGTCAGACCGCATAACAACATACGTTGTTCCCTTTGTCATCGGTATGTTACTTGCCCGAGATTCGATCGTCGGTATCTCAATACCTAGTTCAATCTCGTTACCGGCAAGTCTCTTTACTCGTTCTAATACATCATCCCGCAACTAACTCATTAGTTGCAATGCTTGCAAGGCTTAAGTGATGTGCATTACCGAGAGGGCCCAGAGATACCTCTCCGACAATCGGAGTGACAAATCCTAATCTCGAAATACGCCAACCCAACATGTACCTTTGGAGACACCTGTAGAGCACCTTTATAATCACCCAGTTACGTTGTGACGTTTGGTAGCACACAAAGTGTTCCTCCGGTAAACGGGAGTTGCATAATCTCATAGTCATAGGAACATGTATAAGTCATTGAAGAAAGCAATAGCAACAAACTAAACGATCATGTGCTAAGCTAACGGAATGGGTAAAGTCAATCAGATCATTCATCTAATGATGTGATCCCGTTAATTAAATAACAACTCTTTGTCCATGGTTAGAAAACATAACCATCTTTGATTAACGAGCTAGTCAAGTAGAGGCATACTAGTGACACTCTGTTTGTCTATGTATTCACACATGTATTATGTTTCCGGTTAATACAATTCTAGCATGAATAATAAACATTTATCATGAAATAAGGAAATAAATAATAACTTTATTATGCCTCCAGGGCATATTTCCTTCACGGACGACACCGAAGTGTTGTCCCAACAGGGTCCAATCCGGGAGGAGATGGTCCTAGAGGCGCCGCAAGGCGACCACCCGGACCCCAGGAGTAAAGGGGACGAAACCCCCCAGGGCTCCAAGTCCGGCCCTAGGCCGGACACCGCTCCGGAACCTTCAAAGGTTCCAGAGTCCGGCGAGGAACCTCCTTCCAAGAGGAGCAAGCCCACCGCGGCGGCAACCTCCGTCCAACCGGAGGCGCCGGACAATATGTTGGAGGCGCTCCAAGGCGCCTCCATCGACGAGGGGCACCTCACTATTATGAGTGCGGTGATCCAGAAGGTTCAGTCCGCCAAGAGCGGACTGACTGAAGCTTGTACAAGCCTTTTAACAGGCTTTGAGGTAAGTAAAGAATGTGTAAATAACATTACCGCATAGACAATAGCCCCTGATGCTCTGTTTGGCGTTCGGAAAGAAAAGCCGAATAGAGGATCAAAATAAAAAATCGCGGAAGTCTAAAAAGAGTCAATATGCGTGTGCAGGCTTCCCTGCTGGCGTCCGCCGCACTGACTGCGGAAGTGGACGTGCTAAAGCAGAACCTCGAGCGGTCCGAGCAAGAGCTCGGACGTGCCAAGAAGCAGCTCGAGGATAATGAAGGTAAGA
>NC_053028.1:402316996-402327263 GCF_003073215.2 Triticum urartu | reverse complement strand
CTGATTTCAGGGACTTAGCAATTCCACTAAGTCCTTGATTTGTTTATCTCAATATGCCATATGTTCATGTTGTTTCCTAGTGATCCGTGCCTCTTTTGAGGATGATCAGTAAGGATGTTTTGTTAATCTTATAGTGCTCTATCCATCCATGTCTTTGTTTGCAATTATGGAGCACCCTAGCTTGAGTCAATCAAGCTCTACTTTTGCTATTTCGTGAATCTGGGCAGATTGTCTACTTGTTAGCGATTTTGCCGAGGATGTTGTAGTTGATCCGTGCATGCTATGTTATTGTCCTTGCCATGTATAGCTTGTATAATGTATATTATTGATGGGTGTATGCTTAGATTGTCATGACTTGCTCTGTAGTGAGTGCATCGAGCTCGTAAACATGCCTACTTGATATCTGATTTTGCATGTCCCAGTTTTCACAAAGTCTGAACTGATTATGTTTTTGCCATGTTCACATGCTTGCAAATGTACTTTCTGATCCACTTTGGCTCAAGGTCACTAAGGGTATTTTGTTAAGATCTTTGAGTAGCTCCATGCCATGCTTTACTTTGCCATGTTCAGGCCCTGTAGCATATAGTTTTCATGCTCCAAAGTGTGCTACCTGATCTGAGATTCCAGACAAGTGTTAATTTCACTAAGTCTGAAATCTGTTTACCAAATGCATTTTTGCCATGCTTGTTTGAACCTGTTAATGGATGAATTGGCCGTAGCTCAGTGTTCATCTTTTTTTAATCTTCATGAATGGATCCTTGCCATGTATTTTGTTGTCATGGTTGAGTGCTGTAGCATGTTCATCTTGTTGCACTTAGATGGCTACTTGCTGTATATCACAGACCGGTGCCATATTTGTATTGCTTGCCATTTCCAAACCGTAACTCCGATTCCGGCGTTCTTTATATCGTTTTCAAGAGATTTCATCTCACCTTTACAGTGGCACACTTGGATTTCCATGTTGAGGCCAGGTCCATTCATTCCTTGTCAAATCTTGCATATGCATCACATATCGCATCCCGCATAGCATACCACGTTTGCATCATGTTGTTTGTGTTTTCCCATGGTTGATTGTGTCCTTGTTGCTTGTTTGTCTTGTTTGGGTAGAGCCGGGAGACGAGTTCGCTAATGAGGAGCCCGTTGAGTTTGCTTTCGAGGATCCAGTCAACTCTGACAACTTTGCAGGCAAGATGATCAGACCCTCGAAATCACTTCCATCTTTGCTTTGCTAGATGCTCGCTCTTTTGCTATGCCTATGCTACAATGCCTACCACTTGCTTATCATGCCTCCCTATTTGCCATGTCCAACCTCTAACCGACCATGTCCTAGCAAACCGTTGATTGGCTATGTTACTGCTTTGCTCAGCCCCTCTTATAGCGTTGCTAGTTGCAGGTGAAGATTGGAGACCGTTCCTTGTTGGAACATTATTAACTTGTTGGGATATCATTATATTATCTTGTTATCTTAATGCATCTATATACTTGGTAAAGGGTGGAAGGCTCGGCCTCTTGCCTAGTGTTTTGTTCCACTCTTGCCGCCCTAGTTTCCGTCATATCGGTGTTATGTTCCCGGATTTTGCGTTCCTTACGCGGTTGGGTGATAATGGGAACCCCTTGATAGTTCACCTTGATTAAAGCTTTTCCAGCAATGCCCAACCTTGGTTTTACCATTTGCCACCTAGCCCCTTTTTCCCTTGGGTTTCCGGAGCCCGAGGGTCATCTTATTTTAAACCCCTCCGGGCCAGTGCTCCTCTGAGTGTTGGTCCACCTCATCAGCCGCCGGTGGCCACTAGGGGCAACTCTGGGCTGGCCTACCGGAAGTTTAGACAATCTGAGTGTGCCCTGAGAACGAGATATGTGCAGCTCCTATCGGGATTTGTCGGCACATTCGGGCGGTGTTGATGGATTTGTTTTAACTTGTCGAAGTGTCTTGTAGAACCGGGATACCGAGTCTGATCGGAATGTCTCGGGAGAAGGTCTATTCCTTCGTTGACCATGAGAGCTTGTCATGGGCTAAGTTGGGACTCCCCTGCAGGGATTTGAACTTCCGAAAGCTGTGCCCGCGGTTATGGGCAGATGGGAATTTGTTAATGTCCGGTTGTAGATAACTTGAACTTTAACTTAATTAAAATAAATCAACTGTGTGAGTTACCGTGATGGTCTCTTCTCGGCGGAGTCTGGGAAGTGAACACGGTGTTGGAGTAATGCTTGCGTAGGTTGTTCTCTAGTTATTTGTTCACGCTTTGCCCTCTCTTCTCGCTCTCTTTTGCGAACAGATTAGCCACCAAATATGCTAGTCGCTTGCTGCAGCTCCACATATTGTACCTTGCCTTACCTATAAGCTTAAATAGTCTTGATCGCGAGGGTGCGAGATTGCTGAGTCCCTGCGGCTCACAGATTACTTCCAAACCAAATGCAGGGCCTGATGACTCCGTTCCAGATGGCGCGCTTGAGCTCAAGTGGGAGTTCGACAAGGTCTCACGCCGTTACTATGTTTCTTTCCCTGATGATCAGTAGTGGTGCCCAGTTGGGGCGATCGGGACCGTGTCGCATGTTGGGTTGATCTTTTATGTTGGCGCCGTAGTCGGGCCATGAGTGTTTGAATGTTGTAATGCTATTTATGTACTTTGATTGACGTGGCGAGTGTAAGCCAACTATGTATCTCCCCTTTTATTATCTATATATTACATGGGATGTTGTGAAGATTGCCTAACTTGCGACATTGCTTTCAATGCGGTTATGCCTCTAAGTCGTGCCTCGGCACATAGGAGCTATAGCCGCATCGAGGGCGTTACAAGTTGGTATCAGAGCCTTCCCCGACCTTAGGAGCCCCCATTGCTTGATCGTTTTTAGCAGCCGTTGTTGAGTCTAGAAAAAAATGTTTTGAGTCACTTAGGAATTATATATCGGAGAGTTAGGAATTCTTTTTACTCCCCAGTCTCCTCATCGCTCTGGTAAGGCATCCTGACGTAGAGTTTTGACTATTCTCTTCTCAAATTTCACTAAATTTTTTTAGGATCACGCGGGTATCTTGGAATCGTTCCGATGGTTTTGTGACGAGAACATTGTTCTTGGTGCCTCTTGTCTTTAGGGGTTGTGGTAGTGTCCCGGGGAGTTGAGCTCCGAGGTGTTGTCGCCACAATTTTATCGTTGCAATTCTGGAATACCTGAGTTTAGTACGCCGACATCGAAAATCTCTTTTATGCAGTTCGTTGGTGAGATAACCTCGATGCCACCCAGTACTGGGGCAGGAGTTCGGGAGTAACGCCATAACTTGTATAACGGATGCTTTTCGAAGGTTGAGGTAGATGGTTTCCGAAGTTTTCTCGGTTATGTGTTGAAGGATGGATACAACTGGATGTAGGATTTGCTAGATTTGGGTGAGATATTATGCTTCCCCTGTATCCCCAACACCTGATTGCATAACCGGAAAGGTTCAGGAGTTTCATAGGTGGGAATTCTTGTAGCTCTAGTTCTTCTTCCATGGATATTTGGTTTGAGATTGGGATTTCTTACCGAGTATTCGTTCTTGATTCGTACCTTGTTCATTTATTCCTCTACCTAAATTCTAAGTGGCTTCTCAATTTATGGATATGTGACCATTTCAAGCGGAATGCATTCGTTCATTTTGTTCGGATGTGAAGACTATATGTTGCAATTTCAACCCGTTGGATTCAGCTTCATTTTATCTGTCAATGTGCTAACGGTTGTCACCCTCTTCAGGATGGCTCCCTCTAAGAGCAGCAATCAGAATCAGAATCAGGATCCGCCACCACCTCCACCTCCACCTCCTCCGGAGGCATGGCAAGCTGTGATGGCCGCAACCAATGCAAACACACAGTTGATCATGCAAATTCTTCAAGAGCGCAATCAAGCGAACCAAGGCAACAATCAGAATCACTTTGCTACACTCAACCAGTTCCTTGCTAACGGGCCAAAGACTTTCAGCAATTGTGTTGAGGCAACTGATGCTGACGATTGGCTTGTGGACTTGTGCAAGCATTTCGAGTGCAGTAACGTCAGGCCTGAGGTCTTTGTCAAGTTCGCTTCCTTCTAACTCAAAGACCAAGCTGCAGAATGGTTCCAGCAGTACAAGGATTCTAGAGGAGGCCGTGTGATTACCTGGGATGAATTCCGTCAAGACTTCAAAGCTCATCATATTCCTTAGAGCGTGGTTGAAAGCAAGCGTGAGGAATTCCGCAACCTGAAGCAAGGTTCTTTGTCTGTCTATGACTACAACAAGTTGTTTCAGAAGCTCGCCCGCTTTGCTAAGCAGGACGTCCCTGACGAGAAGAGCATGATATACCAGTTCAGGGGTGGTCTCAGAGAAGAAATTCAGCTAGCTCTTGTCCTCTTTGAGCCCTTGAGGTACGATGAGTTCTACAACATGGCATTAAAGCAAGAGGCTGCTCAACTGAGGTGTGATGCTTCCAAGAAGCGATTCAGAGATGCTACTCCTTCTTCCTCTACTCAAGTGGCCAAGCAGCAGAAGTATTGGCTTCCTCCTCCTCTGTTCCATCAGCCGTATCAGCAGAAGAGCAAAGGTGGCAGTGGATCTTCCCACCCACCCAACCCTGGCTTTCAGAACAAGACTTCGTCTCAAGCTCCAAGATCGAGTGCTCCGTATCACCGTCCGCTTTCAGAGGTCACGTGCAACAAGTGCCAACAGAAGGGTCACTATGCCAACAAGTGCTTCAATAAGAGGCGTCTCCCTCCTCCTCCTCCTGTGAGATCGGCAAGTACAACTGTGGTCAAGCATAACCCCAAGTACACCAAGGTTAACATGGTGAATGCAGCTCAGGCAGAGGATTCGTCAGATGTCATCATGGGTAACCTTCCTATTAATGATGTTCCTGCAAAAGTTCTTTTTGACACTAGTGCGTCGCATTGTTTCATCTCGAGACCTTTTGCATCTAAACATGGGTGGTATTCTCAAGTTATGCATAAACCATTAGCAGTTGTCTCTCCGAGTAGTTGTTTGCTCGCTAACTACGAGGTTCCGGATATTTCTATCTCGATGGGTGATTTCAAGTTTCTGGCTTCTCCAATGATCCTTGGTAACTCGAATATTGATCTTATTCTCGGGATGAATTGGCTTTCTAAGCACAAGGCTCAGCTCGATTGTGCAGCCAGGCAGATCCAATTGACTCATTCATCTGAGGATGTAATTGTCTTTGCTGCTCGAGATAATACAATCTGTCTGTTTTCCCTCAATGAGAAGGGTGAACTGGATGCCATCTCGCAAATTCCAGTCGTTTGCGAATATCAAGACGTCTTTCCAAAAGAGCTTCCAGGAATGCCTCCGCACCGGCCAGTTGAATTCGTCATCGATCTCGAGCCTGGCATGGAACCAGTGTGCAAGCGTCCTTAAAAGCTTGGACCTGAAGAGTTGAAGGAGCTAAAGAAGCAACTCGATATTCAAGAGATAATGGGTCTCATCCGACCTAGTTCTTCTCCGTGGGGTTGTGGTGTTCTTTTTGTGAAGAAGAAGGATGTAACGGACCGACTTTGTGTTGATTACCGTCCATTGAACAAGAAGACCATCAAGAACAAATACCCACTTCCCAACATCAACGAGCTGTTCGAACAACTCAAAGGTGCCCAAGTATTCTCCAAGCTTGATCTCCGTATGGGTTATCATCAGATTCGAATCCGTGAGCAAGATATTCCCAAGACGGCTTTCAAGACAAGCTTTGGTTCATATGAATACACTGTCATGTCTTTTGGCCTCGTCAACGCTCCTCCGACTTTCTCTCGCATGATGAACTTCATCTTCAACACCTACACCAATGACTTCGTTTTGGTCTATCTCGACGACATTCTGGTCTTTTTGAAGAACAAGGAAGATCATGCCAAGCACTTGCGTTTGGTACTCGATAAGCTGAGGGAACACCAATTCTACACCAAGTTCTCCAAGTGCGAATTTTGGCTCGATGAGGTTCTTTATCTTGGTCATATCATCTCTGCCAAGGGCGTTGCGGTGAATCCGGAGAAGGTGTCTGCAATTGTGAATTGGGAACCACCTCAGAACGTGAAGCAACTCCGTAGCTTCCTCGGTCTCGCAAGCTACTGTCGAAGATTCGTTGAAAACTTCTCTTAGATCGCGAAGCCTCTCTCAAATCTTCTCCAGAAGCACGTCAAGTACGTTTGGTCTCCGGAGTGTGACATTGCTTTCAACACTTTGAAAGAGCAATTGGCCACTGCTCCAGTTCTGACTCCTCCTGATGAATCCAAACCGTACGAGGTCTTTTGTGATGCCTCTCTCCAAGGTCTCGGTGCAGTGTTGATGCAAGAGAAGAAACTTGTGGCTTATACCTCTCGTCAGTTAAAGCCCAACAAGAAGAACTACCCCACTCATGACCTCGAGTTGGCGGCAGTGGTGCATGCTCTTTTGACTTGGAGACATCTCTTATTGGGAAGAAAAGTGGACATTTTCACTGACCACAAGAGTCTCAAGTACATCTTCACTCAGCCTAATCTCAACCTCAGGCAAACTCGATGGGTCGAAATGATTCAAGAGTATAATCCGAGTATCGAGTATACTCCAGGCAAGGCCAATGTGATTGCTGACGCATTGAGCAGGAAGGCTTATTGCAACAGTCTGATTCTCAAGCCTTATCAACCCGAGCTTTGTGAAGCTTTCCGCAAACTTAATCTGCAAGTTATTCCTCAAGGTTTCCTCGCCAACCTTCAAGTCTCTCCTACCTTGGAAGACCAGATTCGCCAAGCTTAGCTTCTTGCTGCTATGGTGAAAAAGGTGAAGATTGGGATTGCCAAGAGTCAACCCAAGTACAAGTGCTACCGCCTTGATGACAAGGATACTCTCTTCTTCGAGAATCATATTGTTGTGCCCAAAGGTGACCTTCGTAAAGTGATCATGAATGAGGCTCACAATTCTCTCCTCTCCATCCACCCTGGGAGCACGAAGATGTATCAGGACCTCAAGCAGGCTTATTGGTGGACTCGAATGAAGCGCGAGATTGCTCAGTTCGTGAATGAATGCGATGTCTGCAGAAGAGTGAAGGCAGAACACCAAAGGCCAGCTGGTCTCCTCCAACCTCTTGCCATTCCAGAATGGAAGTTTGACCACATTGAGATGGACTTCGTGACTGGGTTTCCAAAGTCCAAGCGTGGCAATGATGCTATATTCGTTGTCATCGACAAACTCACTAAAGTGGCTCACTTTCTGCCTATCAAAGAGTCTATCACTGCAGCTCAATTGGCGGAGCTCTATACCTCGCGAATTGTCTCTCTGCACGCTATTCCTCAAGTGATCTCTTCAGACTGTGGCAACATCTTTACCTCCAAGTTTTGGGATTCTTTTCAGAAGGCCATGGGCACCAACATCCTCTTCAGCACAGCTTTCCCTCCTCAAACTAGCGGTCAAGTCGAGCGTGTCAACTAGATTCTTGAAGATATGCTCAGGGCTTGTGTGATCTCCTTCGGCATGAAGTGGGAGGATTGTCTTCCATATGCTGAATTCTCCTACAACAACAGTTTTCAAGCAAGTTCGGGCAAGGCCCCATTCGAAATTCTGTATGGCAGGAAGTGTCGTACCCCTCTCAACTGGTCTGAAACCGGTGAACGTCAACTTCTGGGAAATGACTTAATCACAGAGGCAGAGGAAATGTGCAAAGTCATTCGAGATAACCTCAAAGCAGCCCAATCCCGCCAGAAGAGCTACTATGATAGTAAGCACCGTGATTTGGCTTTCGAGATCGGAGATCATGTTTACCTCCGCGTCTCTCCAATGAAAGGTACTCGTCGCTTAGGTATCAAATGGAAGCTTGCCCCTAGATACGTGGGACCTTTCAAGATTGTCAGCAAGAGAGGCGATCTCACCTATCAACTCGAGCTTCCCTCAGACTTTGCAAATGTGCATGACGTGTTCCATGTCTCTCAGCTTTGAAAGTGCTTCAAGACTCCTGACCGCACCATCAACTTCGAAGACATTGAGCTCCAAGAAGATCTCTCTTATCATGAGCACCCCGTTGCTATTCTTGAAGAGACTGAACGCAAGACTCGCAACAAGTCAATCAAATTCCTCAAAGTCAAGTGGTTACACCATTCCGACCGTGAAGCCACCTAGGAAAGCGAGGGTCACCTCCGTTCTGAATACCCGGTGTTTTTTTCAGTCCTAGATCTCGAGACGAGATCCTTTCGTAGTGGTGGAGTGTTGTAACACCCCGGATATGATTTACTCAATATGTAACCCAACTCTTGCCATTTCCGGCGTTAAGTTATTTTATTTTCTCGGGTTCGGGTTTTGTCTCCATGCATTGTTGTCGTTGTCATGCATCTCATATCATGTCATCATGTGCATTGCATTTGCATATGTGTTCATCTCATGCATTCAAGCATTTTCCCCGTTGTCCGTTTTGCATTTCGGCGCTCCGTTCTCCTCCGGTGGTCATTTCTACCTTTCTTTCGTGTGTGGGGATTAAACATTTACGGATTGGACCAGGACTTGCCAAGTGGCCTTGGTCTACTACCGGTAGACCGCCTGTCAAGTTTCGTACCATTTGGACTTCGTTTGATACTCCAATGGTTAACCGAGGGACCGAGAAGGCCTCGTGTGTGTTGCAGCCCAACACCCTTCCAATTTGGCCCAAAACCCACCAAAACCATCTCCATCATCTAGAGCGTTCGATCACGATTGCGTGGCCGAAAACTGCACCTCATTTGGACACTCCTAGCTCCCTCTATGACTATATAAAGACCCCTCCGAAATTCTCCTTCTCCTTCCCCCCGAAACCCTAGATCCATTCTATCCGCCGCCGCCGGACAAAAAGCCGCCGACGGACATGTCCGTTTCCACCCGCCACCGCCACTTGGCGCCGTCTGATTCGCCCGCGCCCACGGCCCACATCGCCGGCCCGCCGAGCCCGAGCTGGGCCCCCGCGGCCCACACGTCCGCGCCGCCGCCCCGCCTTCATCCTCTTCCCCTTGCGCCGCCACCGGCCGCCGCAGATCCACGCCGCCGGCCGCCGCCTCCAGGCTCGCTCCGGCCGCCGCCACCGCGCCGCAGCGCGCCGCCGCCGCCTCGCCCTAGCGCCGCCCCGGCCCCTGATCCGGCGAGATCCGGCCGACCCCTGCTTCCCCGACGAGCTCCGGCGTCCTCCAACTCCATCCCCGGCGATCCTCGTTTTGCGTGCTCCGGCGAGATCCAATCCAGATCTGGAAAACCCTAGGGGTTGACCCTTTTTTTTACCAAGTCCCAGTTTATTTTGCATACTTTGACCTGCTACATCTTTGCATCCGTAGCTCCGTTTTGGGCATATAGCATATCAAAATGTTCGTCTCAGAGAGCACATCATTTCATCTCATTGCATCATTTTCATTTGAGTTCATCTTGATGCCAGAAATGCTGTTGGAAGAGTGCTATTTGAGATAATTGTCAGATCTGCTGCTCCAATTAGACATTTGTCATTTTTTCCATGATTATTGTGTGCATGATATGCCCCTGAGCTCTACATGTGTTTTGTTATATGTTTTGCCATCTTTCCAGAGGTGCAACCCATGTATTTTTGTGATGTGTGTGGTGACTAGCACAAGCTTGCAAAGTGGTGCATTCGTTAATGCTGATTTCAGGGACTTAGCAATTCCACTAAGTCCTTGATTTGTTTATCTCAATATGCCATATGTTCATGTTGTTTCCTAGTGATCCATGCCTCTTTTGAGGATGATCAGTAAGGATGTTTTGTTAATCTTGTAGTGCTCTATCCATCCATGTCTTTGTTTGCAATTATGGAGTACCCTAGCTTGAGTCAATCGATCTCTACTTTTGCTATTTCGTGAATCTGGGCAGATTGTCTACTTGTTAGCGATTTTGCCGAGGATGTTGTAGTTGATCCGTGCATGCTATGTTATTGTTCTTGCCATGTCTAGCTTGTATAATGTATATTATTGATGGGTGTATGCTTAGATTGTCATGACTTGCTCTGTAGTGAGTGCATCGAGCTCGTAAACATGCCTACTTGATATCTGATTTTGCATGTCCCAGTTTTCACAAAGTCTGAACTGATTATGTTTTTGCCATGTTCACATGCTTGCAAATGTACTTTCTGATCCACTTTGGCTCAAGGTCACTGAGGGTCTTTTGTTAAGATCTTTGAGTAGCTCCATGCCATTCTTTACTTTGCCATGTTCAGGCCCTGTAGCATATAGTTTTCATGCTCCAAAGTGTGCTACCTGATCTGAGATTCCAGACAAGTGTTAATTTCACTAAGTCTGAAATCTGTTTACCAAATGCATTTTTGCCATGCTT